>NC_140168.1:177802693-177834958 GCF_963971535.1 Notolepis coatsorum | reverse complement strand
AAACACCCCACATTTAGCTCGTAGGAACGACTAAGGCCTGTTTTATGCTGCGTCTGTGGAGCAATTGCAGATTGTACATAAGATAAGATAAGATAAAATATTCCTTTATTGATCCCCTTGGGGAAATTCTGGTTTATAAATATTTTTTTTAAGATTATGGATAAGAATGTTAAACGCCTTATAATGTCGCTGGTGCTGGTTTTGGGAGGGAGAGAGTTATCCCTGGTTTTAAGAGAGTGAGAGAGTGAGAGAGTTATTCCAATATTCACAAATATTGACGGGGTAAACCATCGCAGTAAAATGAATAAATAAATAATAATATAATAATAAACTTGATTTGTATAGCACTTTTCATACAGAAATTGCAGTTCAAAGTGCTTGTGTGTAATGCTTAAATTAAGTTGTAAATTAAGTCTTAAATGAACCTCTTTAACCCGTGTGTGGTGTTCTGGTCTGGGGGACCCGTTTTCAATGTTTACTGAAAGAGAAATGATCCAATGAATAATCATTTTAACCTGAGACTCATTGGCCTTGGCTCATTTCATGTGAAGTACATATAAAAAAAAATAACACATTTTAATTGAGTGCACACATTTATATTCTGGTGTTTGGGTCCACTAGACTCGAAAGAGTGGAAATTGTAGTTGAAAACAAATATGGTAAAATGTTTACAAAAAGGTTTGCTGTGTTTCTTCAGTGTCTCCACCTTGTTTCATTTATATTTTTCAAGATCAAAACATGATTTATTCCATTCTTGTCTTGATTATAATGGACCCCCCCCACACACACATTTTATCACAAAAAACAAATTGCACTCTTATTGATACATCTCATTTAATTAAATTTCAAACCTTTATTTATTCTCAAAAGGCAACTGCATCAGTTACATCGAGTTTACGTACAGTGATAAGCAATCACACATACAGCATATAAATCACAGCATATAAAATCACAGCAATAAGACAACAAGACGAGGGTAGACAAAATAAATTAAAACACTTGATCAACTTGATCAACAATGATTTGTGATAAAGGTCTTCTGCAATAGAGGGGGGGAATCAAGATTTTTAGGCATCATAATAAAATGCAGATGTACCCTTTCACTAGAATAGTAGTAGTAGTAGTAGTAGTAGTAGTAGTAGTAGTAGTAGTAGTAGTAGTAGTAGTAGTAGTAGTAGTAGTAGTAGTAGTAGTAGTAGTAGTAGTAGTAGTAGTAGTAGTAGTAGTAGTAGTAGTAGTAGTAGTTTATTCAGTTATTACACAATACAATATACACAATCATTTAACAATATTTGATTCAGGCACTGACTGAAAAGGTACAGACTGAAGCATAATGCTTATATATGCCTGTCCTATATTCTTAATATTAAGACTCCAAAACAGTATTCTAAAAGAAAATAACAAAAAAAATATTATTCACATTTGTAATCTTAAAAAATAGCTATACAAACCATTTTCTTAAAAACCAAAAGCGAATTACTCATTCTTGACTTTATATCAGCATTGTTCCACAAGTTAACCCCAACAATAGAAATACTTTCATGTATTGAAAAAAACCTTTGCATACTGTCCGGGAGTAACTTTGCTTTAGCTCTGTACATTATTTCATTATTTCATATTTCATATTTCAATTTTCAATTTCATAACATGTGACTTTATAAACAGTGGATTTGTGTGGGCATAGTAACTAGCCTTATGAAGGCTCCGAATGGCCCGCTTTTGCATAAAGACTATCGGATTTACAGTATTTTTAAATGTCGACCCCCATACTTCCACACAGTAAGATATGTAAGAATGAGTTCCATAGGTTCCCACATTCCATTCCAATAAGTATGTGATATAAGGAGGTAGCTTACCAGTAAGGGCCTTCAAAATGAACAAATACTCCGTCAGGGAGGACCAACCAACCTTCTCACAAAGGACACAGTGATAAGTCAGAGTCAGAGAGTCAGAGATCAGAGTCAGATATTGTATTTGCCATGTATGGACAAATCCACATTGGAATACAGGTACAGAGCAATACTGTGTGTCTACAACTAAACCAATACAGGAGCAGAGCAGAAACAGTACCAAAAAAACATGGACAGTAAGAAAAAAACACAGACAGTATAAAAGGACAAGATTCAAGATTCAAGAGTTTATTTATTACATACATACCAGGGCATACAGTGAAATGCGGTTGGCCATGCCTGCTACGATTGTGCAAGAATACAATAGTAATAATAGTAAATAGTAATAAAAATAAGTAGAATAGACATGATAAAATAGACATGTTAATAAATCACTTCAAGGCACTGGGTCCTATGTACACTCCTATACAATATACAGTTTTACTTCTATGTCCCTATGCTATACTTGCTGTTACTAGCTATACTATGCAATAATCACAACAAGTGTCCTTTTCTTGTGTGTTTAGATCAGTGTGGAGAGATCAGTGTTCAGTGTTCTATAATAATAATAATAATTTATCAGGAGCCAGTGGCAGACCAGGCTGCAGAAACAAATTAGTGGGGGGGCATAAAATGTTCTCTGGGGGGCTCAATGGTTTTTCAACACAGGTTCCCTTTTATACGTTTCAGCTGGGACAGCGGCGCTGTGGCTTGCTTGGCGCTGCCCACGGTGCTGAACTAAACAGCAGAGAGGCAATTGAAAAATCTAATTTCTCTCTATCTTAAGAACTTTCACTTATACAAAAACAGACTGAACGGATATATATAACAGACCTGCTGGGGCAGCGGACTGAGAGCAGGGGACACAAACAGGCTCGATAAGATGGTCAAGAAGGCCAGTAGCGTGGTTGGGTGGAGCTGGACTCTAGCGAGGGTGGCGGAGAGGAGGAACCTTGCTAAGCTTCAGGCCATCAGGGAAAACCCCTCCCACCCACTATACACAGACTTGGCTGACAGGAGGAGCATGTTATAGGCTCACACTACCTAAATGCAGCACTGAACGGCACAGGAAGTCCTTCATTCCGACAGCCATCAGACTATACAATGCATCACTGTGCCTCACTGCATCACTGAGCACAGAGTGACAATTACCATCTTCCTGGACTCTTACTTTTTAAACAGCACTGTGCATTATTACACCTACTGTAGACTTCAGTATATTTTTACTGTATTTATTTACTGTATCTTTTATTCTATTTTTATTCTATTTCATTTTATTCTATTCTTAGGCCATTTGTTTTGTTATTCTTATTTGTGACTTGTTCTGTCTAAATGTTTAATGTTGAGTGATTTGCAGTGTCAAATTTCCCTCAGGATAATACATTTCTATTCTATTCTATTCTATATCTTTGAAAAGTCTCCATTTATTCAACACTTCTGAATTCACTGACAAACTGAACTGAACTGACAAAAATAAGGTGCATAAAAAAGCAAACAAAATTCCTCCACAGGCTACTCACCATCATTAGTAGAGCGGCAAGCGGCGTTTGGGGACAGAGTGAAATCCTCTTAAAACATTGCCCCTCCACTCATTCCTGAACTTTTTTGTTAAGTCCTTCTCAAATGCCAACTGAATTAAATTGGCCTTAGTTGCGTCGATGAAGCATACTAAGGCGATGTTCTGTAAAGACGTTCTTGAGGGTAGAAAACGAATTCTCACAGAGTGCCGTGCTAGCTTCAGTAGTGTTGTTGTTGACATCAGTGCCCACTAGGGCTGTCCCCGACTAAGGATTTGGATAGTTGACTTTGACTGACAAAAAACAACAACAAAAAAAAAAAAAAATTTACCAGGGTGGGCACAGCTGACTCAGTGGGCGGGCCCGGCCCCCTAATGCCCGCTCATGGCGCCGGGGGACTGGCCAGTGGGGAGAGTGGAGGACAGGAGTGATGTGTTCACGGGACCGGGTGTTAGTGAGGAGGCAGGTGGCTGAGTTTTGGACCATCTGCAGTTTACGGAGGGAGCGGGAGGTGATGCCAGTGAGGAGGGAGTTGCAATAGTCGAGGCGGGAGGAGATGAAGGCATGAATGAGGGATTCAGCGGCAGGGGGGGAAAGGCAGTGTCGAATTTTGGCAATGTTGCAGAGGTGGAAGTATGAGGTTTTGACAATGGAGCGGACATAGGGGTCAAATGAGAGGGTGGGGTCAAGGATGACACAGAGGTTGCGCACTAGGGGGGAGGGGGTGATGGTAGAATCATTGATGGTAAGTGTGATGGGTCCGGATCTTGAGGGTGGTTTTGGTGCCGATGATGAAGAGTTCCATCTTGTCACTGTTTAATTTGAGGAGGTTATGAGTCATCCAGGTTTGAAGTTCGGAAATGCAGGACTCAATGTGACTGAGGGGTGGGCTGTGGGGGGATTGTGTGCTGATGTATATTTGGGTGTCGTCGGCGTAGCAGTGGAAGTTGAGGTTGTATTTGCGAATGATGTGACCAAGGGGGAGAATGTAGCAGTTCTGATGCCCTGAGGGAAGAAACTGAGCCTTATTCTCTCTGTTCTTGCTGCGTAAATATGGAAGTGCTTGCCCGACCGCAGCAGCTTGAACAGGCTGTTGTTGGGGTGGTGAGGGTCCTTCATTATTCTGTAGGCTCTGGATTTGCACCTCCTATTGTATAAGTAGTGGTAGTGCAATACCTATAATACGCTCTGCTGAGCGCACCACTCTCTATAGGGCCTTCCTGTCCTGGGCCGTGCTGTTTCCAAACCAGGCAGTGATGTTCCCAGTCAGGATGCTCTCTACAGCCCCGGAATAGAAGGAGTGGAGTATCTTCCCTGATACTCTGAACTTCCTTAATTGTCTCAGGTGGTAGAGGCGCTGTTTCGCCTTTTTTACCACAGTGTCTATGTGAGTTGTCCATGTCAGGTCCTCTGTGATGTGGACTCCCAGGTACTTAAAACTGCTCACCCTGTCTACGATAGCCCCATTTATCCACAGTGGCTTGTGTGTCCCCTGCTGTATTCTCCTAAAATCCACAATCAGCTCCTTGGTTTTACCAATGTTCAGGACAAATGCTAAGGTTAAGATCAACATCCCTTAAAGTGCATATCATAAAGTGCATAGAGGCACAATTTACAGTAAAAGTGCATATAATCAAAGTGCGTAATGCACAGACATACAGAAACAGCACTTCCACAACCTGACTAGTAACACACCAAATTAAAAACAAGATAATATA
Source organism: Notolepis coatsorum (assembly GCF_963971535.1). Taxonomy (NCBI): domain Eukaryota; kingdom Metazoa; phylum Chordata; class Actinopteri; order Aulopiformes; family Paralepididae; genus Notolepis; species Notolepis coatsorum. The sequence goes on along the minus strand of NC_140168.1, from coordinate 177,829,834 downwards.
CAAATCTAGCCTTTGGAGTTATTTTTTTTAATTTAATTTAATTAAATTTATTTTTTTAACCTTTATTTACCCAGGGTAGGTTCGCTGAGCACAGATGCTCTTTTTCAGGAACGCCCTGCTTCACATTCACACAGTTCCATTCACACCTGGGAGCTGCCCAATACAACCACAGTTGACACCATTGGCCACTGTGCAACTCCACTGGAGCAGTTGGGGGTTAAGTGCCTGTGCACTGGGGAAGAAACTCTTAGTAAACCGAGAGGTAGAGCATGTGATAGAGCGGTAGCGTCTGCCCGAGGGCAGGGGGACAAAGAGGCCTGCGGCTGTGTGACCAGAGGGGTCGTTGATAATGCCAGAGCCCAGAGGCACGGGAAAGCAGCCTGGGTGTCATATCTATCACCAGTAATGAATCTGAAGGCAGAGTGGTGGTCTCTGGCAGGGACAAGTTGCAGGTTGAAAAAACCCTCAGCTCTGAACTATTTTGATCTTTGCGATCTGTTTGTCGTGTATGTCATAAATGTTATGATGAATTGAAAATGGGGGACGATGTAAACAAGACTAAAGTCTTTTTCTGGTCTGCATCCTCTTAGCAGTTTTTTTTGTATTGAGCCGTACTGTATTGTACCCATTCTGCAATCTGTTAATAAAGTTTTCAATCAATCAATCAATCAATCAATCAATCAATCAATCAATCAATCAATCAATCAATCAATCAATCAATCAAAGTGACAGACAGAGTCCAAGGATTTTAGAGTTGAGGCCGCAGCATGCCTATATAGTACATCACTATCACTTTTTTTTTTTTTTTTTTTTGCTTTCTGTTTCTGTGCTTGCATGTCATTTTAGCCATCTTAACTGTTAGTTTCATTATGTATTGTGTGTTTAGTACTGACTTTTAATAATTTTGTTTTGCAATAAAAAAAAAAAAAAAAAAAAAAAGAGTACATCACTATAGTCCAAGACTGATAAGAAAAGTGCTTTGACATCGCTCAACTAATCAAAGGAAAGCTGGTTCCGTTTCTGTACAGGAAGACAATTTTCTGTCGCAACTTGGAGGCAAGGTTGTCCACGTGCAATTTAAATGTAAATTTATCATCGAGCCACACACCAAGATATTTATATTCAATGACTCTCTCAATGCTAGAACCACTTACAGTAGATATGTGTACACCATCATAATCAATATTTCTGGCTATAGAAAACAGCATACATTTAGTTTTACTAAATTTAAGTTGAATAAGATCTTCCTGGGGCAATACAGGAAAGTTGTAAGTTTCCAATGGCCAACAATACACAATACAATAATAATAATAATAATAATAATAATAATAATAATAATAATAATAATAATAATAATAATAATAATAATAATAATACACTTTATTTGTATAGCACCTTTCATACAGAAACTGCAGCTCCCAGTGCTCCACATTGCTTTCAGTTTAGCTGGTCGTCCGTACTAATACACATTGGCAGTATTAGGGGGTGGGAAACTGATTGGTGGGGATCGGGCGTTGTGGACAGCAACTCCTACAGGTCGGTTGGTGCGCCTGCGCAGTAGAATCAGGAAGCGATGGGGGCGGCGCCCCTCCAAAGCGCAGACCACTGACGCTGAAAGATCGCGCCGCGCAGGTGAAAAAATGCGACTGCTGTTACCTCGAGTATCGGAGGGGACTCGTGCTATGTATGACTTAGTCCACATTGCAGCCGGCTTGTGGGAGGCAAGAAACAGCGTTCGAGACAGGGGAGGGTTGAATTGGATGATACGAAATTGGGATGGGAGAAAAATAGAAAATGGGAGAAAAAGTGGATAAAAAAAGAAACTGCAGCTCAAAGTGCTTCACAACAACAAAGACAGGCATAAAATGAGCACATAAAGTGCAGACATATAAAATCACAGTTTTTCACATTAGGATCTAACATCCCAACAGGCCAACTTGTTATCGGCCGATATTGGCATTAAAATGTGATATCGGCAGGGCCGGACTGGGGAAATAATTCATACCGGGAGATATAGCGCGAAATATAGCCCCAATTAAGCGGGGGGTCTGGGGGTCCCCCACCCGGAAATGTTTTGTTACAAAGACAGCATTCTGGTGAATTTTAGTGCATGTAAATCACAAACTAATGAGCCAACAATTGCTTAGTACAATGTACTCTTATGAACCTCAAATAAAACTGTTGTGGCCCTGGCAATGCTACTCTTTCTTTTTTTTTCTCTTTTTTTTCTTTTTTTCTTCTCTTTTTTTTTTTTTTTTTTCTTTATCATTATTATTATTTAAATTTTTCTTGTTTAACTGTGGATTGTGTTTCTTTTATAATGGTATAAATGATTATTTGTGTAAATAAGGTTATACGCCGACCATTAAGAAAATACATGTTAGTTTAGGAATAAGGGGCAGGTAATTATAAGATTTATTCTTCTTCCTGCTCCTTTTGTCCATGGAATGGCTATTTATGATTTTTTAATGAAGAAACTATGATTGTATTATTCCATGTGGCAAATAAAAACTCTGAACTGAACTGAACTGAACTCTCTCCACCTTCAAAAAGAAAAAAGCAAGCGCACAACATATTTTTCTATTTACTAATATAATACAGTTAACCACTCTCTCCACCTATTCAAACAGAGCAAGAGCACAATACCATATTCACTTTACTGATGCACTACCCATCAACAGTTAAAATAGCCCTTTACACAAACATTAAATAACAGACCTTTCATTGCAATACTATAATAACAGTAGCCACTGCCAGTATAGTGACACATGTATCGCGTGTGGTGAGCACACGCATGCATGCACAACGAAGACAGAAGATTGCGTTGTCTCAATCATTTTAACTATAAAATGAGCTCAAAGTATGAGCTCACTGACTGAAATTTCCAACAAAAAGCATCAATTGTCAAATAATATTGATCACATTAACTAGACTAGATGTTTTTGAGGAAATTAGAAAGGGAACAACAACTTAACCCTTGTGTCTGATCAGATTCTTATTTTTTTGATAACTTTACAGTGATTATGTTTGTAGCCAATGTGGCAAAGGTGTGTAATCTTTGAATTATCTTTGAATTATTTTAACTTTCTCTTTATCTGCCATTCCATTCGCCGCCTCCGCTGTCAATCAGTTGTATCGCCTGGTCCCGCCTCCACCAATCACAAGCAGCAGCACGGCTCCATTTCTGTGTGTGATCCGCGTGAGGGAGAGAGAGAGATAGTTCTCCAACTCTGTCGCAGACAGTGAAATCCTGGTTGTTCCCCACTCACCTAGGTTATCTAACTATCGTGCCGCGCCGCCGCCACAACTAGAAACAATGGCCTGGCAAAAATATATAATATTATATAATTTTTTTTTTTTATCTGTGCAGGCCAGGCCGCCTGTAGCTGTTCCGCAACCGTTGCTATTTCCGGGGTAGGCCTGATTGGCCCCGACAGGCACGTGACCCGCCGCGGCCACGCCCCGCGGCAGCCCCAGCGGCAAGCGCGCTACTGCTGGAGTTCGCTTCGCCTTTCACATCGCTGCCGTTGGCGAAAGCAGGATGAGAGGCGAGAGCGTAGATTTAGCTGTGTATCATTTAATCATTTAACATTTGAAAGGCATACATTGTTGTCATACAGAAGTACAGAATACTTTTATCCAAAATTATTCTTACTGTTACACTGTTAGAGACTGTGCTAGACAAATGAATGACTAATTCGGTCAGAAATAACTGCGGCGAGATTATTATGACTGATGACTGCGATGTGAAAGGCGCCGCAAACTCCTTCCTGCTGCGTTGCGGGCGGTGTTGAAGGCGGAAAGCTCCTGTGAACCACAGCAGCCTCGTTGCCGCGTCCTGAGGCTGCCGCGGGGCGTGGCCGCGGCGGGTCACGTGCCTGTCGGGGCCAATCAGGCCTACCCCGGAAATAGCAACGGTTGCGGAACAGCTACAGGCGGCCAGGCCGCGTGTACCTGTTCCGCAACAGTAAGTGACTTCCGGGGTAGGCCTGATTGGCCCCGACAGGCACGTGACGCGGCAAACTCAGGACGCGCAACGAGGCTGCTGAGAGCTGTCGCGCGGAAATAGGCTGTCTATTGCCATTCTCTAACACAAACTCTAACCTTAACCAGCTCCTTAACAGCGCCTAAACTTAACCGTTCTAACCTTAACCAACTCCGAAACAATGCCTAACCTTAACCTTAACCTTAACCATGCCTAACCTTAACCATAGAAAGAATATTGCCATTCTCTAAGACAAACTCTAACCTTAACCAGCTCCTTAACAGCGCCTAAACTTAACCGTTCTAACCTTAACCAACTCCGAAACAATGCCTAACCTTAACCTTAACCTTAACCATGCCTAACCTTAACCGGCGAAAGAATACACGTTAAAAAAAAAATCACGTTAAAAAAAAAAGTTTTGATGGGATTCGAACTCACCAACAACGGACTGCAGGATCGCAGGACCACTGCTCTGCCAGGTGAGCTATAGCGCCGAATGAGAGTCATGGCGTATTTGGACGGTTACGTAATTCCGTAAGCTCTGCCGCGCGGCAGAGAAAGTTGCGCGTCACGTGCCTGTCGGGGCCAATCAGGCCTACCCCGGAAGTCACTTACTGTTGCGGAACAGTTACACGCGGCCAGGCCACCGGGAAAACTCCCGGTGCTCCCGATGGCTAGTCCGGGCCTGGATATCGGAAAATATCGGTATCGGTTTTCAAAAAAAAAAATAATAATTATATTTTTTTTCTTTTTTTTACATTTATATAACCTTTATTTACCCAGGCAAGCAAGTAAGAACAAATTCAGATTTTATTTATTGTCAAAAGTATGCATAATGTTGTGTTAATTCCACAACAAGAGATATGTAATGCTAATTACCTGAAATTATTCCGTTTTTTGGAGGGGGAAACCCTACATATATCGGTATCGGTTGATATCGGTATCGGAAATTAAGAGTTGGACAATATCGGTATATCGGTATCGGTAAAAAAGCCAATATCGAGCATCCCTAGTTTTTATTAAATAGACAATACCAAAAAGAGTAAAATAGTGCAATAGTGCAGTGCAATACAATTGTAGAATATAATAGACATAAAATTAGCACATAAAGTGCAGACATATAAAATCTGTTTTTTTACAGTGCAATAAAATAGTTCTGGATTACTGTTTAACAGTTTAAAGTAATCTTTACCTTCTCTGTTTGGTATCAGTTTAAAACTTGACAGTCTTCTCTCCTGTTTAATACCCACTTTGACCCTTCGAACCTCCCACTCAGGGAGCAGTTCCCTCTCTCAGGGTGCAGTTCTAGGCCTGGGTCCTACACAGTTTTAAAGCCTGACAGTCTTTCTTGCTTGATACCCACACAGTTTAATACTTGACAGTTTTGAACCTGTAATAAAAAGTAATAGACAGAGTAAAATATACAACAGTATCATCCACATACATACAGATGGGCTTGGCAACCAATTAACAAAGTCACAATATCATTAATATAAATAGTGAAGAGGACCTAGAATTGAACCCTGCGGCACACCTATAGTTATTGATAAAAATTCAGATTGGGCATAACCCGACTTTACACACTGACTGAAAGATAATCTTGGAACCAATCACATGCATTTCTATCCAAACCAATACTAGCTAATCTTTCGAAGAGAAAGCGGTGATCGACTGTATCAAAAGCTTTTGACAGATCAATAAAGATAAAATAAACGTGATCTAGCAGAGGTAAATGGCAAATATGAACCACAGTCCAGATTGCTCGTAATCGAGATAAAGGTAACACCTCTTAAGTATTCTTACACGAATTGTTATGGCTTTATTGTTTTAAAATCCCCCATAAGGTTGTGGGTCCACCAGACCCGTGAACATGGGGCGAGGAACAAAAACGCAAACACCACACAAGGGTTAATCCCCATAGTGTGCCGTCACCTGCCGTCTCGGTGAAACCCCCGGTGTTACAGCGTGACAGTAACGCACACTTCCTGAGCGGCGAGGTCAGCTAGCTTCACTGTATAGGAGGTCTTACTGATGGGGCTGTTTGGGTCTTACTCGTAAAGGAGATCATGTGACAGATATTGTATGTGTCTGTGTGTGTAGGTGTCTGTGTGTGTGTGTGAGGGTCGCGTGTTCCGTTCACATGTGACCTCTCAGTGACTCTGTGTGTGAGTGCAGCTAACCGAGCCGTGCTTCCACTCACATTGTCATGTTTGTAATTGTAGCCGCGGCACAGAAGGTAGTAAGGTTTTATCCAGGCTTTATACATTGTGTGTAAGTGTGTGTATGTGTGTGTGTGTGTGTCTTTGTGTGTCCGTTGTGTGTTCCCATGTCATATATTCCGACGCGTGCGCTCTGTGTATGTGTTTCTGTATACGTCTGTGTATACGTGTGTGTGTGTGTGTGTGTGTGTGTGTGTGTGTGTGTGTGTGTGTGTGTGTGTGTGTGTGTGTGTGTGTGTGTGTGTGTGTGTGCGTGTGCATGCATTGCATATGCATGTGCGTGTCGAGGGCGGCTGCGTTCTCCTGGTGCCGTCAAATCACCAAATTGTTGTGAAACATTAATAAAATTACACAATGAACTCTTTGCAGGCGGCTACTGCAAGCCGTTGTCTATAGCCAATCCCTACTTTATCAGGATTAGGTCAGTGGATTTCTAAGATATGTCCGGGATGAGTTGATGGGAGCTCTGCTGCGTGTGTAAACGATGTGTGCTGCTCGCTAGATGTGTAGGTATTAAAGGCGCCGACGGAGAAGAGTTGCGGCTAGATGTGTAGGTAAGGCACCGACGGAGAAGCGTTGCGGCTAGATGTGTAGGTAAGGCACCGACGGAGAAGCGTTGCGGCTAGATGTGTAGGTAAGGCACCGACAGAGAAGAGTTGCGGCTAGATGTGTAGGTAAGGCACCGACAGAGAAGAGTTGCGGCTAGATGTGTAGGTAAGGCACCGACAGAGAAGAGTTGCGGCTAGATGTGTAGGTAAGGCACCGACGGAGAAGAGTTGCGGCTAGATGTGTAGGTAAGGCACCGACGGAGAAGAGTTGCGGCTAGATGTGTAGGTAAGGCACCGACGGAGAAGCGTTGCGGCTAGATGTGTAGGTAAGGCACCGACAGAGAAGAGTTGCGGCTAGATGTGTAGGTAAGGCACCGACAGAGAAGAGTTGCGGCTAGATGTGTAGGTAAGGCACCGACAGAGAAGAGTTGCGGCTAGATGTGTAGGTAAGGCACCGACAGAGAAGAGTTGCGGCTAGATGTGTAGGTAAGGCACCGACAGAGAAGAGTTGCGGCTAGATGTGTAGGTAAGGCACCGACGGAGAAGAGTTGCGGCTAGGGGGCGTGATGATATGCACGTTTTTAAGATTCCATATGAATTTAAAAAATTCTTTTGATGTCACAATTTGATTAGATTTTTGATTCTTTATACATTAAAGTTTACTCATACTACAGAGCTCTTATGTATATATAATATAAAACATAAAAGATAGTTACAGTGCAGAAACGTATGTTAAGTATAATGTAAAGAAAAGACAAAGATCCCTATGTGCACAGATACGTCAGGGACATCACCACTAGCTCTAGAGACTGGCACATTTAATGCCACCCCAGAGGAGGGACAGACTTTGTTTGATGAGTTAGTTAGAGTGAGTTAGGTGAAATTAAGAGCTGAGGCCCAAAGCAAGAGAAGAGGATTCCACACATACTGGGATTAATCACTTAACAAATATGAATACATGGTTACAGATACTCTCACATTCCTGGAGCCCATCAAATTGGCTTTACACATCTAATCAAACTAACAGTTCAGTTCTATACATTCAAACAAGTCTATACTCACATATTCACATGCTTGTCAATTGAAGAAATGGGGACGGCTGGATACCTGACCTCCTGATTTAATACTGTTTTTCTCTTTTATACTAAGCATGACATCACACACTGTCTGGCCTTTTCTGGCCAATCAAAAGTTACATCCAAAACATTGTCTCTACCCTGGGCAGGTCTCCCCAAATACGGTCATGTCATTTCACACCTGGCGTCCTGCTGACTTTGGCAGAGAGGATGATTCCTCAGAGTCATTTCTTGTGTAGCAGTTGAATAATAAAACATTTCTAATTTGTATCATTAGTGTAATGAATTATATATATCCAGAATTAAAACAATGTGTTCGTTATCTATAGTTCAATACCAGAGATTCTATATAAGATGACACCAAACCTGTATTTACCAGACTGAACTTATGGATTGGATACTGAGATTTCCATAATATATATATATATAAACATTTTAACAGAGAAGTAGAAGAATTGTTCTATTATCCTCATAGACAGTTGAAATTCTAATGACATTCAAATATCCCTTTTTATCTAATAAGTCAGATTCATGTGATATAGTTGTTATAGATATATTTCCAGAGTAAGTCTGTGGTAGTCTGCTATTGTCAGACCAGCTGTCTCTGCTGTTAGCTAGTCACACTGAGGTGTGACTTTTGGTCTCATTGTTCTGGTGCTGAGTTTTAAGAATAGCCTTTGTAAAGTACTGAGCTCTCTATTTAAAGCATACATGGTTACCACCAGTGGTGCAGTCGTGGTCACACGCGGTTACACGCCGTGTTACTAGATGATCAGTACGCGCGCACAAAGATGCGCTCTATCCATTCGTTGTGCGCTAAGTACGCGCGTGCGCGGCGTGTTACCAGTTCCCATATTACGACTGCACCACTGGTTACCACAGATTATCTTTCTCAGTTGTCTCCTTTGATTGTACATTTCTACACCATGCCCAGTTGTCTACACCAGATATGTAATATATTGAAGAGAGAAACTCCTATCTGCTCCTCCCAACCTAATGACCTTCCAATATACCCTTTCTTAAGTTGTCGAGGATATTCTTTGTTATAGACGCACTCAGATGCAACGCTCGCACCCCCCGGAATGTGGTTCTGTTTACACAGAAGAACAGTTGTCCTAGTGGGGGGTTTTACGATGTCCTGTAAAGAGATCTAAAGTCTTATCTGGTTTTCTCATCTTCCTGTATGTTGTTTCAACCTGTTAGCTGGCATTCTAGCAGACACCCAAGTTACACAGTATTTGTTGAAATTAAACAGTTTATCAAGTCAATGGATACGACATGTCCTTTCTTGAGCAGGATGAATGTGAACAACTTGAGTTGTGCTTCAGGAAGGGAACCTTTTTGTAGCAGATATTATTTGTCAAGCTTGGGAGAGAGAAGACAGAATACTTTGTTTAAGTCCGAGCTGTAATCCGTAATCATGTAATCCGTATTTAGATAATGAAACGTAGCGTGTAATGTAACATTGGAACACTGCAACAGTATTTTTGGTGTCTTATAAACCCATGAGGGTTGGGCACTTTGTGTGCATAAAATAATCAAACAAACAATCAATCAATTTACAGCTTGATTTCACTCAGAATTTTTTTTTATTGTATTTCAAAGTTGTAAACAATGAAGAGTAACCACACACTAACCAGATAGTAACCACCTGATCTCATGTCTTGGTTCATATCTTGAGTCTTGAGATTGTCACACCCCCTGGTTATAGCTGAGTCTTGAGATTGTCACACCCCTGGTTATAGCTGCGTCTTGAGATTGTCACACCCCTGGTTATACAGTAGCTGAGTGTTGAGATTGTCACACCCCTGGTTATAGCTGAGTCTTGAGATTGTCACACCCCTGGTTATAGCTGCGTCTTGAGATTGTCACACCCCCTGGTTATAGCTGAGTCTTGAGATTGTCACACCCCTGGTTATAGCTGCGTCTTGAGATTGTCACACCCCTGGTTATACAGTAGCTGAGTGTTGAGATTGTCACACCCCTGGTTATACAGTAGCTGAGTGTTGAGATTGTCACACCCCTGGTTATAGCTTGAAGGAAACGTTATGGAACACGGGAGGATGAGTGATGGAAAAAAGAAAGAAGATTCAATTGTTTCTTCTTACTGTGGAAACAGTTAGATTAGATTAGATTAGATCAGATTAGATACAACGAAAAGAGGTTTGGCATCCAACCAGAGTGCAAATGTAACAGTAAAGTGGAATAGTAATATAGCAAAGTGCAATAGTAATATAGTAATAAAATGTACACAGGTATTCCTGTCACTCAGTTTACGAAACCAGTAATGAGGCAGGCTACTCACTAGAGTGCTGGAGGTATGCCTGCGTCGTGGTGGTGGTGGTGGTGAGAGAGAGAGAGAGAGAGAGAGAGAGAGAGAGAGAGAGAGAGAGAGAGAGAGAGAGAGAGAGAGAGAGAGAGAGAGAGAGAGAGAGAGAGAGAGAGAGAGAGAGAGAGAGAGAGAGAGAGAGAGAGAGAGAGAGAGAGAGAGGGAGAGGGAGAGAGAGAGAGGGGGATGGAGGGAGAGAGAGAGAGAGAGAGAGAGGGGGAGAGGAGAGAGAGAGAGAGAGAGAGAGAGAGAGAGAGAGAGAGAGAGAGAGAGAGAGAGACGAAAGTCGGTCAGGTCCATATTAATTTTTCATATGCATGATTTCTCTCAGGGTGTGTGTGCAAGTTATTCTCCGTGCTGTGACCCCTGACCCCAGCATGCCCCCTGATCCACGTCCCAACCAGGCACAACCTGCCACACGCTATACATTAAAGTTATGCTTCAGCCCATCAATTAAACATCCTGTACAAGGGACAGGCAGAGTTCACTGAGCTTCATCTCAACCTGCTGGTGGGGCGCGCTGCTTTGTGCTGCTGTGAGAGATGATGGGGAAGAAAGTGATGATGATGATGGTGATGATGATGGTGGTGGTGATGGTGATGGTGATTTTATTTTATTTGATTTTATTAGGGATCCCCATTAGCTGGTGCGATAGCAACCAGCTAGTCTTCCTGGGGTCCACACACACAAAAAACATACAAAAACAATCACTATTGCAAAAACAAAATTATTAAAAGTCAGTACACACAATGCATAATGAAACTACTGTAACAATTAAGATAGCTAAAATTACATTAGTGTAAAACTAAAACAAAAAGTTACTTTACAGTGTTAAAAACAATTTTAAAACAATTTAAGATTATTTAAAAAAGTGAATCTACTGTAAATGCAGCAGAGGTTCCGAGGCAGGCCATTCCAAAGAGTTGACTTACTGACTTAAGCCTTTGCACTCCCTGCGGAGCATAGGCCACTGACGATTTCTTTCCATGTTGCACGGTTTTTGGCCTCCCGAACGATGTTGTGCCATCCCAGTCCAGCCTCTTTCATTTCCCCTTCCCTTCCCAAACGCTTGCCGCGTTTCCTCTTTCCAGGTGGGTTCCATCGTAGGGCTTGCCGGGTGATGTTTGTGTCTTCCTTTCTCAGGGTATGGCCTATCCACATCCACTTTCTCTTCTTTATTTCTTCTGGCGGGGGTAGTTGTTTTGTGCGCTCCCACAGGTCCAGATTTGTAATGACATTTGGCCATCTCACTCTTAGAATGCGGCGGAGGCAGGAATTTATAAAGGACTGTACTTTCTGCTTCAGCCCTACGGTTGTCTTCCAGGTCTCCGAGCCATACAGGAGGACTGATTTAACATTGGAGTTAAAGATCCTCAGCTTTGTGTTGGTTTTTATTTCGCGAGACCTCCATACTCGACCAAGTAGGTTGTATGCCGTTCTTGCTTTTCCGATTCGCACTCTGATGTCTTCTTCTGTGCCATCCGCTGTATCTACTACGCTCCCAAGGTAGGTAAAGGAGTTAGTTTCTTCGATGGCCTCTCCCTCTAGTTCAATGTTTTGCTGGCACTTTGTGTTGATCTTCATAATCTTGGTTTTTACCCTATTGATCTTCATTCCTAGAGTTGAGTCTGTTTCCTTTAGTTTGTTGGTCTTTTGTTGCATTTGCTGGTGACTGGGTGATAAGAGAGCTAGGTCATCTGCAAAATCGAGGTCTTCAAGCTGGTGCATCAGTGTCCACTGGATGCCGTTTCTGGCTCCTTCTGTTGTCTTCTTCATGGTCCAATCAATGGCCAGCAGGAACAAGAAGGGGGACAGCAGGCAGCCTTGTCTCACTCCGGTCTTTATCTCGAATGGGTTTGAGGGCTCCCCTCTGTGCAGTACCCTACTTGTCATCCCGTCATATGATCCTCTGATGATGTTGATGTACTTCGGTGGGATTCCATAGTGCTCCATCAGGTGCCACAGACTGTTCCTATCTAGACTGTGAAGGCCTGTTCGAAATCGATGAAGTTGATGTATAAAGAGCTTAGGGCTGGGCGATATGGCCAAAAACGTTATCGCGATAAAATTATAAAATTATTTTCATATAACTCGATATCGATAATTATCGTCGATATAATGTCTGTCAAGTTTAATTAACTTATTATGCCCGGCGCCGATGGACGGGCTATTAATACTTGTTTTGCTGCTGTGAATGTCTCGAGAGTCGAGTTGATGTCGTCATCAGTCCGCGCACGTTAGCAGTTAGCCAAAGCAAGCAGAGTATCTCATGACAATGTACAAAAAATTACCCTAAAATACTCTGTTCCGCCCAATTCATTGCAACGACGTCCACCGTATACCCCACACTACTATAACAGCTACCCTCAGAATTCAAAACACACACCAACTCGGCAGGTAAACTGTAAAATTGCGCCGTGCAAGCTAATTAGCCCTAGCCAGCCTTGTTTACTGAGTCCTAACTCCGCGTCTCCTTCCGGGTCTCCTTCCGCTATCGGCCATCTCCTTCACTGATTGGTTGTTAGTGCGTGTGCTCATATCCAAGCTTGGAAAATCGATATATCGAAACTTTGCGACCACGTTTCATGTTTATTTCGAGGAAATAATTTATCGCGATAGTTATCGTTTTATCGCCCAGCCCTAAAAGAGCTGTTCCATTCCAGTGACTGTTCGATGATGATCCTCAGTGTGGCGATCTGGTCTATGCATGACCTTTCTTTCCGGAATCCTGCTTGATGGTCTCTGAGGAGCATGTCAACGGCAGTCTTCATCCTATCTAGAATTATCCGGTTGAAGACTTTGCTGGCGGTTGAAAGTAGCGTGATCCCCCGGTAGTTCTTGCATAGTGCAAGGTCCCCTTTCTTTGGTATCTTCACTATGTAGCCTTCTTTCCAATCTTTGGGTATCCTTTTTTCTTGTCAAATTTTCCTCATGAGGGGATGGAGTGCTTTGATGCTTGTAGTGATGTCGGTCTTGAATGCTTCACTCGGAATGGTGTCTGGTCCTGCTGCTTTCCCATCTCTCAATTGTGATATTGCTTTCCTAGTTTCTTCTTTTGTTGGGGGGGTCATTTTCAGTGGGAGTGTGTCTGTTGCTGCTTGTATATCTGCTGGGATGCTCGCTGGTACTCTGTTGAGCAGCTCTGTGAAATGTTCTACCCATCTCCTTGTTTGTTCTTCCTTTGTGGATAGTGTGTTTCCTGCCTTGTCTTTTATGGGCTTCTCTGATCTCATCCTTCTCCCCGAGAGCTTCCTGGTGATGTTGTATACCTCTCTCATGTTTCTCTGTCTCGCTGCTTCTTCTGCTTGTGTAGCAAGCTCTTCATAGTAGCATCTCTTGTCCGCCCTGACCTTTTTCTTTATTTCTTTATGTATCCTGTTGTATTCCTTTGTGTGCTTCTCCTTGGCTGCTCTCGTCCTGGCATTGTTGAGGTGGTCCTTTGCCTTTTTCCTCTCCTCCATGCTGTCCAATGTTCTTTGGGTGATCCACATTTTGTTTTCTTTCTTTCTTCTTCCCAGACTTTCCTCGCAGGTTGTTTGCCACACGTTTTTTGATCTTCTCCCAGCTTTCGTCGATTTCTTCTTCCCCACTGCCCATTTCAGCCAGGGCCTGGAACTTGTTCCTCAGTGTGATCTGGAAGTGCTTCTGGTGTAGTTTTTCTTCCAGTTTCTTGGTGTCATACTTTGTTATTCTGTTTCCTGGGGTCCCCCTTTTCAGCTTCAGTTGTACCTTTGCTATGACTAAGTGGTGGTCTGATCCCACATCTGCACCTCTCTTTGTTCGCACATCGAGCAGAGATTGTCTGAACTGCTTCCTGATGCATATGTGATCGATTTGGTTGCATGTTTTCTGATCAGGGGACACCCATGTGGTCTTGTGAGTTTCTTTATGTGGGAAAAAGGTTCCGCCAATTACCAGGCTGTTGTCTGCACAGAAGTCCAAAAATATCTGCCCATGTTCGTTTCTGCAGCCCACTCCTTGCTGTCCCATGACTGGTACGTATCCGTTGTTTTCTTTTCCCACTTTGGCGTTCATGTCGCCCATCAGTATAACCACCTCCCTTTCCGTTGCTTTGAGTAGTGTGTTCTGTAGTATTCCATAGAACTCCTCCTTTGACCCTTCTGTGGCATCGTTGGTTGGTGCGTATGCCACAATGATCCTGAGTGTGATTCTTGGATGAGACGTTCTGAACTTTGCTGTGATGAGTCTAGAGGAGACTGGTTCCCATCCAATGAGAGCCTTCTCCGCCTGTGTTGAGAGCATGATGCCTACCCCCTGCGTGTGTGGGGCGCCTTCTTCTTCATGTCCAGAGTACAGTATCTGTTTTCCGGATGCTAATCTGCTCTCTCCTGAACCTATCCATCTTGTTTCATTTAAACCTAGTATGTGTAAGCCGTAACTTTGCATCTCCTTTGCGATGTTGTCAGCTTTCCCTGCTTCATACATGGTGCGCACGTTCCATGTTCCTATCTTTGTAGGTTTCCTGGTTGGGAGGACATTCAATCTCCTAGCTTCCCAGAGGCTTTGGCTAGCAGACGTCATATTTTCCATTTCGGATCCACCACCGGGAGACCTTGCGCTCAATCTGTCAGTGTTTTCGTAATCAACTCTTTGATTCCAAAGAGTTAATGCTCTAAAAATAAAAGATCTCCCCAAAGCGCTGGTTCTAGGACCTGGCAATTCAAGCTGTCCACTACTGGAACCTCTAGTGTAATGCTCGTGCACAGTATTACTAAAAACAATCTGATTATGTATAAAAACAGGAGTTTTACTGCTCATGACCAACTTGAACAGCACAAGTATATTAAAAGACAATCTATTTTCAACGTTAAGCCAAGAGAGGCGGGCATGCAAACAGCTCACATTAGACCTTAGTGAGCAGCCCAGTACCAACCGTGCTGCCCTGTTCTGGACCACCTGGAGCTTCCTGAGGTCACCACTGGCAGCAGATGACCACATCGCCGAGCAATAGTCAAGATGACATAAAACTAAACTTTGCACTATCTGACATAAAAGGGGACGGGCAACAAAAGAAGCACATTTCCTGGAAATACCAATTGCTCTTCCCATTTTTAAAACAATATAATTAATATGCTGAGACCAAGACAGATGGTGGTGATGATGATGATGATGGTGGTGGTGATGGTGGTGATGGTGGTGGTGGTGGTGGTGATGATGGTGGTGGTGGTGATGATGGTGATGGGGATGATGGTGGTGGTGGTGGTGGTGGTGATGATGGTGATGGTGATGATGGTGGTGCTGGTGGTGGTGGTGATGGTGATGATGATGATGGTGATGGTGATGATGGTGGTGGTGATGATGATGGTGATGATGGTGGTGGTGGTGATGATGGTGATGATGGTGGTGATGATGGTGGTGGTGGTGATGATGGTGATGGTGATGATGGTGGTGGTGGTGGTGGTGATGATGATGATGATGATGATGGTGGTGGTGGTGGTGGTGATGATGATGATAGTGATGGTGGTGATGATGATAGTGATGGTGATGGTGGTGGTGATGGTGGTGGTGGTGGTGGTGATGATGATGGTGATGATGCTGATGGTGGTGGTGGTGGTGATGGTGGTGATGATGATAGTGATGACATGATGATGATCGTGATGATGATGGTGGTGATGATGGTGATGATGGTGGTGATGGTGATGATGATGTGTTATGCTGTTTCCTTTCACTTAATTATGCATTTTGATGTTTTGTTTTTGCCCGGATAAGTGAAAAAGGGACTTTCAGTTAAATACTTTAGTATTTTATTTACAGTCAACAGCTCCTAGCATATTGTACTTAACACAATGGCGCCCGAGCACGGATATATACGTGTTTCGATTCCACCCGTTGTGGACAGAAGCACGGACATGTCCGTGGGAAGGTTGTTTTGGCTTTATTCCATTTTAATAACCTATTCAAGGTCGCCAAGCGGCACTGCAGATGTACCCTACTCTTTGAATTCGAGAAAGTGCAATACCGGCCAGATCCTCTTAGGGGCGCTATCGCGATAATGCAGTGTGCCCTGTGGCTGAACGGAGCATTCTTTTTTTTGACTTTCAATGGAGTTTTCAGTTAGCTGGATTCTGGATGTGCAGCATGTAGCTTGGATTACGTTTTGGATTGCGGATTTCACTATGCAATAAGGGGATTTATCATCAGCCAATGGACATATCGATCTACCAGATGGCGATCGATAACGGGGAAATGCTCGGGGAGATCCAACCGGCTCATGGTAAGATCTTTTTCACGTAAATTACAGCCCGATCGAGCCTTGTTATGATACGATACGATACGATCGGCCTATGTGGCTACTTAGACGAACACGGTTATTGGTAATCAACAGTGATGGGAATAACGGCACTATAAGTAACTTCGTTACTAACGGCGTTCGTTTTTTCAGTAACGAGTAATCTAACGGATTACTCTTCCAATCTTAATAACGTCGTTACCGTTACTACAAAAAAATGCGGCGCGTTACTATGAATGAACCTGTTTCTTTCATCAGACATATCTCTGCGCCGAGAGGCAATAATGTTCTTCCTTGTTTAGTGGACAGTGCGCGAGCCAAGCATACATGCTGACGATTGGCTGAGGTTGAATACAATGTCATGGTAAGCCAATCAGAGGTGGAGGTGGGCGGGTGTCTAAAGCATCCAGAGTCTGACACACAGCGCGACAAGACAAGCGATCAGTCAGCGTGAGTCTGACACACAGCGCGACAAGACAAGCGATCAGTGATCAGTCAGCATGAGACCGCGGTCCGTGTAGTGTACGTTTTGAGCTCAAAAACGAATCCAACGAACAACACAATGTCAACATGAGACCGCGGGTCCATGAGCGTTTTGTGTTCACTCTTTGCAGCGCAGCCCAGGGCACTGAGTGGCTCTACTGCAGTGCTGACAGCCTTATCAACAGTGCTGCACTTCCTGGTTTAATAGCACAGGCTTCAGCTGCTCAGAGATATATCTCTGTATGTCATGCATGTCTTAAATGTAATGATTAGATTAGTTTAGATGATTCGATTAGATTCTTATATCTGTATGTTGTGTATGTCATTGATTGATTGATTGAAAAGTTTATTAACAGATTGCAGAATGGGTACAGTACAGTACAGCTCAATACATACAATTGTTAAGGGGATGCAGACCAGAGAAAGACTTTCGTCATAAATGTCATGAATTGAAAATGGGGGACCCTGATGTAAACAAGACGAAACTCTTTCTCTGGTCTGCATCCCCTTAACAATTGTGTGTATTGAGCCGTACTGTATTGTACCCATTCTGAAATCTGTTAATTAAAATGTTCAATCAATCAGTATATATTTGTTATTTATTTTTGGTATAGTGCTTAACAAGCATAATTTAATGTTGCCCAGTTGTGGCCTGTTGAGGGGCAATACATATCAAAAGTTCCAAAACATCTATTCTGTTTGTATTTGTATGATCCACTATATAAACATAGTAATTATAATATCTACATAGCCTACATGGCATTTGATTGGAGGCTAGTCTCACTTTGTCCCACAGCAACATTAAAATAGTTTAGATTTGTGTATGTTGTTTATGTAAAAAAAAATCTTGAAAGTAACGCAATAGTTACTTTCTGAAGTAACTAGTTACTTTTATAATTTGTAACTGAGTAAGTAATTTAGTTACTTTTTGGAAGAAGTAACTAGTAACTGTAACTAGTTACTTTTTTAAAGTAACTTGCCCAACACTGGTAATCAATAATAAGAAACGACGTCCCCCGCCCCCCCCCTTTCATGCATACATGCTTGAGGATCGTGCCGATCATATGCAGTTTGAGTTTTAACTGTAGCATCTGTATAACGGAAATGCCATTGGATATAACGTTAGTAACTATTAGCCCTTTATCTCGCCTTCCAGGAAATATACTAGACCAAATGCCGTATAACGCTTATATTCACGGCGCTATAAAATGAGAACGTATTGATGAAAACGTATTTCTTTAATCCATTTTGAAGGGACGGTTTATGGTCCCAATTGACAATGAGAATGGACAGATAGCAATACTATAAAGTATAGATTTAGCTCTACAAACAGCCCCACGTCTGTTTACATTTGCCGGTCCTCTAGAGATTTATTAGACGCATCCCAATGGCCCTGAATGTGTTAAACAAACAAACTTAAACAAACAAAAACAAATATTGTACATAAACAAACTTGAAACTTGAACTTGAGTACATGTACATATCACACTATATATCATATTGTATAGTATGTACATATCACACTATATATCATAGTGAGGAAGAACAATTGAACTTCTCTCACTGTGCTGCATAGTGTCTGCACTAATATCATTGACCCGCCCCATATGTTCATCGGGGAGCCTATTAGGGCTGTGAAGTGTGAGACATGGAAAGTGCCTGGAGCCAACCATGATCAGATGTGGTGAGAAAAACAACACTGTTGATCCAATGAGGTGTGTCAGGGGATTACAGCAGCTCTCCGTGTTCTGCACAGGGGTTTAGGTTTATGCATGTATGAGTGGTTTACTACAAAGGTATCGCATGTTCCTATATACCTATCTCTATTTGTAACTACTGTAGAAGCGTGCACGCGCACTCACACACACACACACACACACACACACACACACACACACACACACACACACACACACACACACACACACACACACACACACACACACATACACACACACACACAGACACATGCACGCACGTGCACACATTGTTGTGATGTGTCAATTGGGAACATCATGCAATGCCAAAAGCATGAAATTGGGTGATTTCAATCATTTGTAGTGCAGTATACTGTCAAGAGGCTTTGGTCTGCTTTCTGTGTGAATACTGCTTCTAGGACACGTCTGCATTATTCTCTCCCTCACCGCTCGCTCTCTGCTCTTGTGTTGCAGGTCAAGGTGTGGTTCCAGAACCGCAGGACCAAACAGAAGAAAGACACGACCAGGGACTCGGACAAGCGCTCGTCCT
This sequence comes from Notolepis coatsorum, assembly GCF_963971535.1. Classification (NCBI taxonomy): domain Eukaryota; kingdom Metazoa; phylum Chordata; class Actinopteri; order Aulopiformes; family Paralepididae; genus Notolepis; species Notolepis coatsorum. The sequence continues at coordinate 177,810,697 of NC_140168.1, read as the reverse complement.
CCACCTCCGAGTCCCTGGCCACGTGTAACATCCTGCGCCTCCTGGAGCAGGGCCGTCTCCTCTCGGGCCCCGTGCCGCCTCCCAACCCTCTCCTGGGGCCCCTCTCCCACACAGGGCTCAATGGCTCGCTGCTGGGCAGCCCCGGCTCGGCCCACTCCCCCGGCGGAGGCGTGAGCGGCATGAGCACGCCACCTCACCCCCTGTCCGGGGGCACATTCGGCCTGGCGCTGCCCTCGCTGCGGGGCACCCCGCCCTCGCCGCGCCTGGGCCTCCCCCCGCCTCACTCACTCTGCTTCTCCATGCCGCTGCTGGGGGGCGTGCACCACGAACTCACGTCCGGCTACGGCTGCGGCTCCTCGGCCTTCGAGCCGTACACGCGGCTGGACAGGAAGGAGGCGGATCTTGGGGGGAAGAAGACAGTTTCCTAAAGTACGTTGGAAAAAAGAAAAAAGAAAGAAAGAAAAGTGCAGCGGCCATTTTTAGACATTTCTTTGCTACTCCGTCTCTCACCCTGACCGGCCACATAACACTCTGCTGTCTGATGAAGGTGGACAGACAAGGGGTAGGGGGCGGGGGGAAGACCACAGGGGGATTTGCTTGGGCCATGCACCGCCATTTTGTGTCACTGGCTGCACACTTTTGTTTTCACGCTCACCAGCTGCTGACACACAATGGCAACAGGACATGATGTGACTGAGGGTGATGATGTCCACACTCACACACACACAGACACACACACACACACACACACACACACACACACACACACACACACACACACACACACACACACACAAAAACTTGCTTGTACATTTTGTGAACTCTGAAAGACTTTCTCTCACCACCGTCTTCTTTGTGGTTTAAATTACTTTCCTCTTGGTCCTGTGGGTTCGTCGTGTGTGTTGTTGTTGTTGTTTTCTTTTCTCTATATAGGTTTAATTTACTGTTCAGAAAAAAGAAGAAAGACTAAGAATCGGCACGCTAGAAGTTCGTCGCTTTGGAGGAGGAGAGGACAGTGCTTCTTCATACAGAAAGACATAAAAAAAAATCATGGATCATAACATTTTCTTTTCCCTTTTCTTTTCTTTTCTTTTCTTTTTTATATCAGTGTCAGTCTGTAGTGTCCAACAGTGGTTTGTAAAATCTTTATTTGGTTTTGTTTGTGTATCCGAAAATAATAGGATTGGAACAAATGGTGTAAAAAGTAAAAAAGAGAAAAAAAGAAAAAATACAGACGAAATTCTGCTATATGAAAAATGAAGGAATGAAAAGATGGCCGTCTAGGAGAGAAAGCTGGATGGACCTGTCCTTGCCAAAGTGTACTATGGATTTAAGCAGTGCTTTTGCATTGCTGCACTCCCATCCTCCAACCTCTGCAGCAAATTGAGGTCAACCTCAGGGAGTTGACCTTTCAACCCATAGCTTAAGTCTTTTATGTGTAATTCACCAGTGAGTATATATTCCTCCCCACCGTACAGCAGTTTAAGAGACGCTCTGGTTAATGTGCTGATCCTCTGTAAGATAATCTCACAGTGTTGTGAAACACAGGCTTTGGGGAAGAACAGCCTGCATACACAGGAAGAACAGCCCGCGTACACAGGAAGAACAGCCCGCGTACACAGGAAGAACAGCCCGCGTACACAGGAAGAACAGCCCGCGTACACAGGAAGAACAGCCCGCGTACACAGGAAGAACAGCCCGCGTACACAGGAAGAACAGCCCGCGTACACAGGAAGAACAGCCCGCGTACACAGGAAGAACAGCCCGCATACACAGGAAGAACAGCCCGCATACACAGGAAGAACAGCCCGCATACACAGGAAGAACAGCCCGCATACACAGGAAGAACAGCCCGCGTACACAGGAAGAACAGCCCGCGTACACAGGAAGAACAGCCCGCGTACACAGGAAGAACAGCCCGCATACACATGAAGAACAGCCCGCGTACACAGGAAGAACAGCACGCGTACACAGGAAGAACAGCCTGTGTACACAGGAAGAACAGCCTGTGTACACAGGAAGAACAGCCCGCATACACAGGAAGAACAGCACGCGTACACAGGAAGAACAGCACGCGTACACAGGAAGAACAGCCCGCGTACACAGGAAGAACAGCCCGCGTACACAGGAAGAACAGCCTGTGTACACAGAACCATAACGCAAAAGACCAGGCAACACGTTTTTTAACTGACCGGGCAACGCATATTCAAAGGAACTAATTGTGAACCCAATGATCTCAGTGATTGGACGTTTTATTATTATTTTGCTCTCATGACATAAGAGCAAAATGGCCACTGTGTGAATACAGTCAATTATGATAAAAAAAATAAAAATAAGATAATAAAGTGTCCAATGTTCTGACATAAACCATACAACTATCCATGACTTGATAACACAATCAGGTCTGCTTTGCTGCGGGTTAATTCTGAATGTTGGCCACAATATGGCAACAGCAACAACAACAACAATAACAACAATGATGAAAAAACTAAGTTTCGCATGTCACATCCTATTCATAACTTCTTTTTGTATTTTTTTGTATAGAGAATTATTATCCACATGCATAAGATGCAATAAGCAACGGCATTTAAATATTCTATTCTATATATATTCTATTTGTTTCTTGGGCGTTTTATTTCCCCTGAAATTGGTATCTTCTTGCTTTATATTTCTCGTTTCGATACCTAACACTGATATTTGGCCGTCCCTCTTCCACGCATCTTAAATTATACTCCTTCCTTTCGATTCCCCCTTTTATTGAAAGCACTCCTCTGGCAGTTTACGAGAGCGCTTCATCTTAGACAGCGACGTGCCGGGCCGAGCGAACACCTACAAGCTTTTCGGTCTGCGAAAGCAAACATCTCCGGGAACACTTCAGCCCACGTCCAGACAACGCATCGCCGCGGGTTCACTCGCCGGAGAGCGAAACGAGGGAATTCATGCAAGACGGGATGAAAGATCAATTCTAACCACGAGAGTCTTCTACTCACACGTTCCCAGAGGTGTTTATGCTCTTGCTCTGCTTCCCAAAGTGATTTGAATCAACAAACTCACCCGCCATCTTCTAACCGTTTCAAACTCAATCTTAAGGTCAGGAAGAAGACGCTAGCCCACCTTTTCATAACGAGCATTTCTCACCTTCTGTTGCATGTCTCCCTTATTCACTGCACCCCCCCCCCCCCCACACAACGTGTCTATTCAGTTCTCTGTTCTATCTCACTTTTTTTTTACGAGTTTACAAGCTTACGGGCCTACCATCTCTCTCCCTCACCAAAGGTCACATGACATCAATTAACAGTTAAATGGCCCCCGTCAGTCGCCACACACGAGGGAGGTCAAGGTACATTCAAAGCAGTGTGGCATCTTTCCAGCGATAAAAAAACGTCTTACTGTGTGTGTGTGTGTGTGTGTGTGTGTGTGTGTGTGTATTTAAAAGGTTCTGAACTTAACTGTGACCCCCCCCCCACCAGCTATGAACACTCCCAACCAGAAATGTGTTCACCAACTTTCCAGTTCCTTTTTATTTGTTGTTGATAACGGCATAGTAAGGAGTCGCCGGCGGAGGTGCGGAGTAGGTCCGCTGTCTCTCTCTCTCTCTCTCTCTCTCTCTCTCTCTCTCTCTCTCTCTCTCTCTCTCTCTCTCTCTCTCTCTCTCCCTCGCTTCAGCTCCCGGCGCGGTGTTGTTGAACGCTGTATTATTTTCCATAAGCACCATCCATAATTCACACGCCTCCGCATCAAATATTGAGCAGAGAGATAGAGCTGAGAGGTCGGGTTTTTTTTTCTTTTTCTTGGTGTGTGAGGGGAGACTCGCCCACTCGCTCCCGAAAGAAAACACCTTTTCCTTTAAGGTCTCGCGCCCCCCCCCACCCCCCCCCCCCCCCCCCACACCCCCCCCCCCCCCCCCCCCGGCCTCCCACAGTGTCGTCTAGTAGTGTCCTTGGAGTGCTTGCTTACGTTACCGACCAGCCGTGTGTCCAACTTAGCTCTGCCATTGTTGTGACGTTTATTAACAGTTTCCTCACGCCCCCCACCCTCCCTTCTCCATTCTTTTACTATAGACGTCCTGTATTTATGTTCAGCCCGCGCTCATTCAGGTCTCAGCACCCATCCCAGATGGCAGATTAATGAATAAAGACACTCGCTTGCTCGAGTTAAAACATCCACGCCGGTATTTAGTAGCGTTTTTCATTTTGAATGCGGTCCGTTTTCATCTATCTCGGCCCCGTTCGCCCCTCAGTGACTGGGATCGAAGGTGTGTAGCTTGTATGTTTTCAGTTTTAAGGTTTAGCCGACCTAACCTGGTTTCAAATTACAACATCACTTTTAGCTTTTAGCTATTTGTCAATGTCAATATTTTTTTATTTTCTAAGCACATTTACATAGTCAATGGGATCTGTTGTTCAGCCTCACAATGCTATTGGATAGTCAATGTGTTTATAGGTCCCACCCTCTGGCCTCTGAAGTTGCTAATGTCTTTTTAATTTGGGCTTCACAGGGTTAAATTGAATTGAACTTGGCCCAACGGCGGTCGCTAAAGCTCACAAAATATCTCGCGCTGCGTTTCCGAACACATTCGGCCGTCTCCCGTGACGACCGCGATGCGCGTGTTGCAGGTCGGCGGCTATACGCGGCTGCTCCCGAACGGGACCCTTCCGGCTCGCTCAAAAATCCACTATAGCTAGAACGCTAGAACTCCAACGAGTCGAGAGGCGTTTCGCTTTTCTTTCACGAGGCCCGCAGTGGTTTCTGTTCCCAGGACAGGTTAGCTCTCCGATCGGACGCTGTCCTTCTCCTCATCAGCCGAGTAGAAGCGATGCTTTATTTCCTAACGTGCATCCTGTGACATCCTGTGACATCTTGCACCTGTGCGTCGGCTGTCACAGAGACACAGAGACACAGAGTCACAGAGACACAGAGACACAGAGACACAGAGTCACAGAGACACAGAGACACAGAGTCCCAGAACCATTTCCTAAAGGACACTGATGTGGAGAAGTCTGCCTGTTGACTCCTGCTATGGTGCTACAGAATCATGTCACTGGTCAAAGTCATTTGAGATTGTGTGGAAAATGTTCCCTTTACTTTGAAATGAACCCAATCTGTGTCTGATCTGCTGTTTTTATTTATTAAATTTATTTTTATTTTTTGTTTGTTTTTTAAATGCACAGCAAAGTTCGTACAACATAGCCTCCTTTCTTTTGAGCAGTAAAAGTTGTATGTTTTTAAAAGAAAAGAAAAAAAGTCATGTCAAGTTAAACGGCGCCAGCTACTACTGATGTACATAAATATATATATGGGTCTTTGCACAAGTGTCTCCATGTCCGTTCCATGTGATTTTAATGAAGAAAAAAAAAAAGGAAAAAAAACGTTATATATGCTTTACAAATTCTTTGTCTCATTAACAATTTGCACTTATTTAAAGAGGCTTTTCTGCTGTTCCTGATTTTGAAAGAGCTGTTTTCAGGCTCGGCCATGGCCAAGATACTGTATAATATGTATATGTATTTTTATTCATATGCATATAAATATATGTCTATGTAATTTGCCCTTTTGTGCTTTTCGTTTTTTCCTATTTCTCTCTCTTTCAAGTCTGAAGTCCGAATGTCTGTGGCACGGGTTGCGACACACGCCTGATTAAAACAGCCAATACAACACGAGCGTGAGGGTGTGCAGGAGCACCTGTGTGAGCGCCTGTGTGTGTGTGTGTGTGTATGTGCGTGCGTGTGAGTGTGCGAGCACGTATTTTGCTACACAAATACACGTGTATTTATTATTTATTTATTTATTTATTCATCCGCACTTGTGATGCAGACAAATACTCCGGCCCGGCGAGAAAAAGGACCGCGAGTCTCCTCTCTCGCTCTCTTGTCTGTTGTCGTTCGTTTTGAAATTTTTATGGCTTCATGAATTAAAACCGCTGCAGAGATGTCTCTTTGCAAAACTGCCTGACCAGCTCTCCCTGTTCGCCAAGCCATGCGGGACAAGTGAGTCCCCTAAATTATACAAAACACTAAAAGCACACACACACACACACACACACACACACACACACACACACACACACACACACACACACACACACACACACACACACACACACACACACACACACACACACACACACACACACACACACACACACACACACTCTCTACCTCCCCAGCCAGCTGTGCTCCAGGCCCAGGCTTGTGCAGGGGGCAGCTCCTCTGCCACAGCCAAGCAGGGACAATTGACCCACGGGGTGCCAATTATAGTGATTGGCGCCTTTATTTGAGCAGGGGAAGAGGCGAGAGGGGCATCGGAAAGAGGACCAGATGGGTGGCCCGTTTCGGAGGTACGGGAGGTGGGGAGGTGGAGTGGAGGAGCACGCATGGGGAGGGGAGGAGGAGAGAAGAGATAGGGAGGGGGAAAAGCCACCCTAGGGCGAGAGCCGGGGCGAGAAGGAGGTAAACAGTTATTAGCGGGGACCGAGGGCGCTGTCTGCGTGGCGGGAGTGGTGGCTCTCTAATGGGGTTTTGATTGGTGACTGATTTACAATTGGCCCGGCCCTAATGTGTTATTAGGCGGCGTATGTCTATGATCGAACAGGGGAATTCTCCCACTCTGTTCGAGGTGTTTCCCAATCCCGGAAGAAGTGCACGTTGCTATTTTGGGACGTCGAAAAAACGTGACACCTCTTTTTTCGACGCAGGCGAGAGGAGCGGTCCCCCCCCCCCCCCAGCGGTGACCACTCCTCCACAGAGGAGCTCTACGGTATTCCCACAGGGCCGCACGTCCGCTCAACGCTTTCCCATTCGACGGGGTCTCGAGCTAAACGTCGGGTGTAAAACCAGCGGGTCCCGTCTCTCGCGACCCGCGTGAGTCCAGTTAAACGACGCGATGCGTCGACATTCATCGCGTCCATGTTTGTTTACAGTCTGTTTACCGTCGGCAAACACCGAAGGCGCAAAGATGACAGATTGGCGCTCAAAGCTCTGTGTTGTGTGTCGGCAAATGGGCTCCTTTCTGTGTCGGCCTCCTTTTGATTTTTTTTGTTTTTTCTCTCCCCAGCTTAATAGGCAGTCAGCATAGGCTTTGTGTGTGTGTGTGTGTGTGTGTGTGTGTGTGTGTGTGTGTGTAGAGGGCCTGTGGCCCCGAGCCTTTAGGCACGCATCACTGTCTCGCTCTCCCCCTTCTCCTCCCCTACCCCCCCCCCCCCCCTTCATCCCTCCATCCCTCCTATAAAGCAACTCGCTGTCGCCCATCGGGGGCCCCCCTCCTCTAATTAGGGTCGCTAATTGGGGGTCGTCCGGGGCAGGGACCCCTCCACACCTGCACGGTCATGTGACATTCAAAGAGGTGCGCGGGGTCAAGGGTCGCCAAGCAGGGTGGGGGTTGGGGGGGGGGGGGGGGGGGGGTGGAGGTTCTGGATTGGTACGACCGACCTCTAGAGCGGGTGCTCAGTAGTGTTAGTGAGAATGGATGAACGAGAGGGAGAGAGAGAGAGGAGAAAAGGAAAGGATGAGACTCTGTAGGAGAAGGAGAAAGCAGTGGATGAAAAGAAAACAAGGTGAGAGAGGGAGGGAGGGATGGAGAGAAAAGCGAAAGAAAGAAAGAATTCAGAGGATGACGGGAGAGGAGGAAGAAAATAAAGGAAAGAGAGTGACGGAAGTGATGAGGAGAGAGAAAGAGAAGATACAAGGAAGAGGCGCAAAGAAGGTGGAGTGTGTGGGGGGGGGGGGGGGGGGGCTGGCGGTGGGGGTTATTCCTTCAGGGGTTAATTGCTGGGTGACCCCAAGGGCCGGACAGCTCAGCGGAGGCCCCAGAGTCCGCTGGCCAAGTGATGTCTGCTTGTTTTGACATCATTCACACAAGAGCTGGGACCTCGCCTCCCTCCGACAAGGCCGCATTCCTGAGACCTGGACCGGGCCGGCCCCCGAAAACCTGAGGGAGGGAGGGAGGGAGGGAGGGAGGGAACAAGCGGAATTCTTCACCTTCTCTTTACATTTGCTTTAGAAGTGT
>NC_140168.1:177704262-177799262 GCF_963971535.1 Notolepis coatsorum | reverse complement strand
AAAATTCGTCTTTTGAGAAAGAACTCCCGAATTGAAAGTAAGTTCATCAAATTGATTTATGTTGGTGTTCAAGTGGGCACTGGGCGACATTTCCTCTATTAGTCTGTCTATCAGACAAGCGTTGGGTTAGCCACTGGCTAGCTACACAGCATAAAATGTTTGGACAGCTCGCGTTAGCTATAGACAAGCTAGCTAACGTTAGCTACCTCTAAGGTATGAGCTGGGTAGCTAGCTAACGTTAGCTATAGACAAGCTAGCTAACGTTAGTTAGTGCCTCTATATTCTTATAGCTGGGTAGCTAGCTAACGTTAACTATAGACAAGCTAGCTAACGTTAGTTAGTGCTCTAAGCTAGCTAACGTTAGCTATGGTTAATTAGGGCCCGGTCACACATGTGCGAAAAATAGAATGGGAGGCGCATTTCTTCCCGCAATAATTTTGTGAATGTGTGACTGCCTGGGGTCCTAACGTTACTTGCTCACTGTGTTATATTGTCTAACGTACAGCTTGTGTTAGCTAGAATAGACAAGCTAGCTAACGTTAGCTATAGACAAGCTAGCTAACGTTAGTTAGTCCTCTAAGCCTAAGGTATGCTTATAGCTGGGTAGCTAGCTAACATTAGCTATAGACAAGCTAGCTAACGTTAGCTATAGACAAGCTAGCTAACGTTAGTTAGTGCTCTAAGCTAGCTAATGTTAGCTATGGTTAATTAGGGTCCCAGTCACAATAATTTTGTGAATGTGTGACTGGGCCCTAACATTACTTAGCTGTGTTATATTGTCTAACTACTAGCTAGCTAAATGAAGTCCCATTGATGAATAGAAATAAGCTCAACACTGCAGTGATCAGTGAAATTATTGTTTGTTTCAGGTTCATGGTGTCTACGGTCAAATTGTCTCCTTGTATTTAAAGTTATATCCATTATTTATGAATTGATAGCACTAGTACATTTCCATAATGTTTTGAATTGTTAGTGCAGTAGACCTTTTTATTATAATTAGGCCTAGAGATCAGAGCTTTAATAATGTAACTAATGATGGTCTTGATTTATGTTACAGGTGCTGGGAATGTAACAGAAATTATCAAGTAGGTCCCAAGCTTTTGCATCACTATTAAGCATAGCTGTCAACACTCACGGTTTTACCGGGATTCTCCTGTTTTTTCGACCCTCTGCACGGCCTCTTCACGGCTCACGGATTGGTACGTATTTTGTACTTATTATTATTATAATTTTTTTTACAAAATGGGTGCAATTCTCCTCCGTGACGACAGGTGGCAGCAGTGTAGATTAGACCGTTATCACAGGAAGTCAGACCGTTGCGACCAGAAGAAGACAGCGACGCGACCGGATAAAGCTCAGAGCTCAGGGGATTGAGTAGACTGACGCACCGAGGCGGCCGTGGACCGAGCGTGTCAAATCAACTTAGCCAGTGTCTCTTGATTGCCCACTCTGTGGCTTTTGTCTCTGGAACAAAAGGTTTGCAAATATTCTGTGGATAAAACAATACAAATGCAGGAATGTGTAAATGTGTTGGTTGGTGAACACTAACAGCCGTTTGCGCCTCTGCGCCTCCACTGTCCCCTCCTCCCATTCCTCCACTGACGCCCAATTTCCTGAATGCGATTTATACATATAAATAAATTGATCCGTTTTAAAAGTTGTCGTGAATTGTCATGGTATGACAAATACAGTTACTGGTAACTCGCAGGCATTGCAGAGATATTGAGGAAAAACACAAAATCGCATTGGCTTTTTTTCTATCATTTTTCTCTGTAGAATGAATGAAAACTTTATTTAACAGATTGCAGAATGGGTACAATACAGTACGGCTCAATACAGACATACAGACATACTACACAGACATAATATACACACACACTGTTCCAAAAATGATATTCCCATTTCCCACTGCTAAATTAATGACCATAGGTATTTTTTATAGCTTTTTCAGGAACATGGCATGTCTTTTTTTATCATGCATATCCTGTTACCTATATTTTTTTGCATTTTGCATAATCAATGCGGGCGTGACCACCTGCATTTCACTGTATGTGACAAATAAACCTTGATTCTTCTTGAGTTGTCGTATTAATATGTAGCCTACAGTGATGAAGGTATAAAGACACTGGTAATACATTGATTGATTGCTAACTTTAACAGATGGGTACAATACAGTATTATGCAATACACAATTGTTAAGGGGATGCAGACCAGAGAAGGACTTCTTCCCCCATTTTCAATTCATCATAACATTTATGTATGAATTGTAAGATTTCAATAAATATGAACATGTTAATGCTACTACTACATAAACTGAATTTATACTGAATTTGTCTTACACTTAATGCAGGGATGTTCACAGCATTTCACTTTCAACCAGGTATCTGATTAATTTAATGTAGCAACTAGTTCACCCAGTCCTTGTTGGACTGATAACTTTAAGTGGTTGCCTAGTGGAGATTTAGGATTCACTGACTGTAGACTGTAAGAAAAAAAGCTGCAAGAAAACTAAATGTCTGGCATCTATGGTTTCCAAATACTGTCAAATTACAGTAAAATCAAATGCATTTACAGATTACAACCTTTATTTAATGGTTAATATTTTGATAAAAGGTAATTTACTGTATTTTTATAGCATTTACACTCTACACAGTAGGAAAACAAAATAATACCGGTTTTGACCAGCAGATGGCAGCGACGAGGCAGCTCCATTGGGAGGGGGCCGGGTGGGAGGGGGCGGGCTGAGGGGGCGGGGCCAGGAGAAGGGGCGGGGCGGGGCTAAAACCTGCACGTTTTTTAAAAACCCAATGTTGACAGCTATGCTATTAAGGCATTCTTTAACAGCATCATAACACATTTAGCTGGTTAGTGTTTGTCCTTGTATTTAAAGATATATCCATTATTTATGAATTGATAGCACTAGTACATTTCCATAATGTTTTGAATTGTTAGTGCACTAGACCTTTTTATTATAATTAGGCCTAGAGATCAGAGCTTTAATAATGTAACTAATGATGGTCTTGATTTATGTTACAGGTGCTGGGAATGTAACAGAAATTATCAAGTAGGTCCCAAGCTTTTGCATCACTATTAAGGCATTCTTTAACAGCATCATAACACATTAAAACACATTTAGCTGGTTAGTGTTTGTCCTTGTATTTAAAGATATATCCATTATTTATGAATTGATAGCACTAGTACATTAAAGATATATCCATTATTTATGAATTGATAGCACTAGCACATTTCCATAATGTTTTGAATTGTTAGTGCAGTAGATCTTTTTATTATAATTAGGCCTAGAGATCAGAGCTTTAATAATGTAACTAATGATGGTCTTGATTTATGTTACAGGTGCTGGGAATGTAACAGAAATGATCAAGTAGGTCCCAAGCTTTTGCATCACTATTAAGGCATTCTTTAACAGCATCATAACACATTAAAACACATTTAGCTGGTTAGTGTTTGTCCTTGTATTTAAAGATATATCCATTATTTATGAATTGATAGCACTAGTACATTTCCATAATGTTTTGAATTGTTAGTGCAGTAGACCTTTTTATTATAATTAGGCCTAGAGATCAGAGCTTTAATAATGTAACTAATGATGGTCTTGATTTATGTTACAGGTGCTGGGAATGTAACAGAAATTATCAAGTAGGTCCCAAGCTTTTGCATCACTATTAAGGCATTCTTTAACAAATCAAATTTATTTATAGGGCCCGACAACACACGTTAATGTCCCCATGGGCCGTACAGGTCTTCTTTAAACAAGTCAAGAAGACAACATAACAATAAGTCAAGAACAGAACAAGAACACCATAGGGTCCAAACATTTTTTAGATAAATGCAAATAAATGAAAGAATGCAAGCACTCCCAGACATACCCCACGCGAAGGTAAGGAAAAACTCACTAAAACCTAACAATAGGGAAAAAAAGCTCCACAGGCAATGTGGAGGAGAGAAACCTTAGAAGGGCCGTTCAAGGGGGGATCTCCCTTCTTAGATGTCGGTGATAGTAGTGTTGCAGACGGACAGTTGGTAAGCATGCACTCATGTGTGTGGTGAGACACAGATGAGTGCATGCAATAGCAACTGTACATTTTGAAAAATTAAAGATAGAGCTAATAGCGATAGCAACTGAACATTTTGAAAGATTAAAGATAGAGTTGATAGCGGATCTATTTGAGGCACAGGGGCGGCGCAAGAGGGTCACGTCCTCCCCGTCTTAGTCACGGGACATTCAACACTCCGGTCGTTGCTCAGGGACAGCCGGAGACAGGGGGAAGGGGGGTGGCGCAGAGAGGGTCGCGAACTCCCCGACATCATCGCGGGACATTTAACAGCATCATAACACATTAAAACACATTTAGCTGGTTAGTGTTTGTCCTTGTATTTAAAGATATGTCCATTATTTATGAATTGATAGCACTAGTAAATTTCCATAATGTTTTGAATTGTTAGTGCAGTAGACCTTTTTATTATAATTAGGCCTAGAGATCAGAGCTTTAATAATGTAACTAATGATGGTCTTGATTTATGTTACAGGTGCTGGGAACGTAACAGAAATGATCAAGTAAGTCCCAAGCTTTTGCATCACTATTAAGGCATTCTTTAACAGCATCATAACACATTAAAACACATTTAGCTGGTTAGTGTTTGTCCTTGTATTTAAAGATATATCCATTATTTATGAATTGATAGTACATTTCCATAATGTTTTGAATTGTTAGTGCAGTAGACCTTTTTATTATAATTAGGCCTAGTGATCAGAGCTTTAATAATGTAACTAATGATGGTCTTGATTTATGTTACAGGGTTAGGTGCTGGGAATGTGGAGATGTAAGGGGTGCACAGAAACTGTATCAAGTAGGTTCAAGCTTTTGCATCACTACAGGTTAAGGCATCCACGATTTGGAAGTAGTTATCCCTTTCCATGTACGTACCTGCACTGCCCATGTACATTTAAGACATGGAATGCCCTTATTGTCCACCACAATAAAACCCATTCCACTGGGGTCACTCGGAAAGAGAAGGCAATATTCAGTTGCAGCCTTTGTGCTTGCAGGGATCAGAGAAGGATTATTTTTGTCATATAAATGCACATCTCAAAAGAAGTGAGATGGTTGATTGTATGTTTTTAGGCTGTGACTTTAAAACAAACATTTCTGGCACATTTAAGTCACACAAAAACAGAAAACACTGCCATCACACATTGGTTGATTTTAAACCTGGAGTGATTGTAACTACGATAGCATCTCTGAATGAATTGGAGGCAAATAGTCAGGAGTGTGTAGAGCAGTCAGATACTGCCATTCCTTCAAGTAGTCATTCTCATACTGAGGACTTGCAGGAGGTCATAGAGCAAGGATTTGCAGCTGCTTTGCTGAAGTTGGAGCATTTGGTCCATGTACCAAGCACTGCTCTTGATGTGTTTTTAGGGGAACTCCATCATTTGATTTCTTCTGCACCTGTTCCATTATCTTGTGATATTGTGAGTGACATCTTTCATCAGAAAAACCTCACTGTTGATGAATGTACAATTAGAGAAACTGTTAATGCAATTTATTCTGGTAATCCTGTGCAAAGGTCCATACAAAAAGGTGGCCCCCTAAGTACAGCACATCTGCGTAAGCAGTATTACAAGGAGAACTTCAGTGTTGTAGAGCCAGTGGAATACATTCTAGATCGTAAAAACAAGCGCAGTTTCCAATATGTCCCATTATTGAAGTCCCTGCAGCAACTGTTGGGTCGAAGGGATATCATTGATAACGTTGTTGAGTGCCATCAAAGACAGGAAGGCACATATCAGTACAAGTCCTCAAGAGATGGTTCCCTATTTAAGGGTAATAGTTTCCTTGCTGAAGAAAAGCCAACTATCATCCTAAATTTGTATGTGGATGACTTTGAAACCTGTAACCCCCTTGGCACCTCGCGAAAGAAGCATAAGCTTTGTGGTGTTTATTGGGTGTTGGCTAACTTGCCTCCGGGTTCTCATTCCTCGTTAACATCGATCTACTTGTCAGTTTTGTGCAAAACCGATGATGTTAAAATCTATGGTTATGCAAAAATCTTTGAACCGCTTCTACAAGATCTGAAAACTTTGGAGGAGCTGGGTGTTTATGTCCCACTGTTGGGTGAGTCAGTTAAAGGTACAATATTCAGTGTAGTGGCTGACAACCTAGGAGCACACAGTGTCGCTGGATTTTTGGAGAGTTTTTCAGAGGAATACTACTGCAGATTTTGCACAGGAAAGAGCAGTGATATTCAGCAACATTCCGTTGCATCTGGTGCTTTCAGTCTGAGAACCAAGGAGCTCCATCAGGCCCATGTCAAACAAGCCCAAGATACAGGGACATTTTGTTGTGGAGTGAAAAGGGAATGCGTCTTCACAAATAATGTCTCTCATTTTCACGTCATCTTTGGCTATCCACCTGATCTTGCCCATGACCTTTTGGAGGGTATAATCCCTGCAGAGCTAGCTCATTGCTTAAGAGTGCTTATATCCAGAAAGCTTTTCACATTGGCTGATCTGAACAGCGCCATTCTGAAGTTTCCCTACAAATGGGCCGACAGGACAAACAAACCTCATGTAGTGTCACAAAGTTTCTCCAGCAGAAAAACAGTGGGAGGAAACGCTCATGAAAATTGGAGTTTGCTCCGGTTCTTACCTTTTTTGGTTGGTTCACTTGTACCTGAAGATGAGCCTGCATGGCTTGTTCTTATGGATCTGAAGGACATCACTGAGCTTGTAGTTGCCCCTGTACATAGTGATGACTCGCTGGCTTTTTTAGAAAGTAAAATCCTAGAGCACAGGCAGAGATACCAGGAGTTGTTCCCTGCCATCAGGCTGCTACCAAAACACCATTATCTGGAGCACTACCCCCAGATGTTTAGGCTGTTTGGTCCACTTGTCAGACAGTGGACAATGCGATTTGAGGCTAAGCATAGCTTTTTTAAACAGGTTATCAGACACACAAGCTGTTTCAAGAATGTGCCCCTCTCTTTAGCCTCAAAGCATCAGATGATGATCGCTTACCATGTCTGAGCAAGCCTAAGCTAGAGGTCTCAGCTGTATCCACTCTACCAGTAGACTTACTCAAAGAGGAAATAGCACAAGTCATCAGGCAAAAGTTCCCTGACACGACTGAGGTTCAACTTGCACAGTGTGTGACAACCAATGGCATAACCTATAGGAAGGGAATGATAGTGGCCCACAGAGCAGAAGGGGGATTGCCTGAATTTAGTGAAATTGATCAAATCTGCATTTTACAAGAGAGTGTATTCTACATTGTCCAAGAGCTTTGTGGTTGGTACAGAGAGCATTATAGAGCCTTCGAACTCAGCCCAGCACCCACAAGAACATTCACTTTTGTGGCACTCTGTGAACTCCTGGATACTTATCCACTGGTTGACTACAAGATTGGATCAGCCCGCATGGTGACATTGAAAAGGCATATTGAAATAAAAGGTCTGTCTGTCTGTCACCGTCACTGTCTGTCACCGTCACTGTCTGTCTGTCACTCACTCTCTGTCACTGTCACTCACTCTCTGTCACGGTCTATCTCTGTCTGTTTGTCACTCACTCACTGTCTGTTACTGTCATGGTCTGTCACTGTTTGTCTGTCATAAAAGGTGTGCTATCAGGGGGGAATGGGGGTTATTGGGGAAAAGGTAGTCTCACGTTAGTGGAGAGAGGTCTGGTTTCCATTCACAAACTTACTGTACTCAATACTTGAAAAGTAGGCTTTTACCACTTAATTTGAAATCTGAAATGTATGGATGTCTGATGTCTAATAACTTTTTTTGTGTCTCTACAGAGTAAAAGACTTTGAAGATGGCGACTCCTGTGATCCTTAAGATCATCTTGACTGATGGCAGCTCTCAGAGATTGACTCTCTCCCATGGATTCCCTGCATCCGTTGATGGCCTTCTTATTGAAGTGATGAAACAGTGTGGACTTCAGGGCAGCTTCAGACTTCAATTTAAGGACTCCTTGTTTGGAAATGATTTCCTTAACCTTACCTCCATTTCAGAACTAGAAGACAAAGGTACTCTTAAAGTTGTTGATATGTCAAGGCCCATTATTCTCTATCCAGTCCTAAACCCCCAAGCTCTCGATCCTTTCTCTGGAAATACTTCTCTGCTCTCGACGGATGGATCTATGGATACAGATATACTGTCATCGAGTGGGTCTACAACGTCCTCTTGGCCTACTTCTTCTCACGTGCGTGAATCTGTGGATCCAGATGTACTGCCATCAATTGAGTTTAGGAGCTCACGGTCCTCTTGGCCTGCTAGTTCCCCTATGATGCTGAAATAAAACTTCAGCAGGCAAATTTAGCTTATAGTCAAGATGGCACTGTACTTACCCCTGATCCCAAGTTGAAGTCAGCCATCCTTGATGGTTTAGTGCAGGAAATTGTTCTGTATAAAGTCTATGTCAGTGATACGGAGATGGAACAAACAGCCCAGAGTCTTATCAAGGCACATCCATGTTTAAGTGAGAAGGGGTCCAGCACTGGATATGGCGCATGGAAGATGAGTTTAAAATATAAATTGGGTAACTACCGCAGAGAGCTGAGACATCTGGGCTGCCCAGAGGTGACGGTGAACTCTTTAAGAAACAAACCAACAGGAAAGCGTGCAGCCTTCGGTGTCAAAAAGGCCAAGAGAGCAGAGGTTAACTTCTGCCCACCATACCCATCAGCAGAAACGGAGGAAAGTCTGGAGCCCATGCAGAAAGATCTACTCTTGGATGTGAAGAAGAGGAACAACAGAGATGTTGTGAAACTGAAGATGGAGAAGACTTTCGCACATAGAAGACTTGAAGTCGTCCGTGATGCACCAATGGTGGAGCCTTTCATGGCAAGGTGGCCAGCTCTCTTTGAAGTCAGTGAGGTATGTATGGCTTATCTCATCTTGGATTTGCTGTTGATAATGTTACAAGGGAAGTGTTGGGTCCATTGTCAAACTGCTAATATGATTTTATATTTCGTTGTGCTATATCTCCCCCTTCCTGATCGGCTGTATATATAACTACCCTCTAACCATTTTATTCCGATTCCTGTGCTTTTTACCTGTCTTCAGATCAATGCTGAATTCAAGAGAATCACCACCATGCCACTTCAGTCCAAGTTCCTGTCTCAGCTTGATCTCCACTCTGACAACCTGACGAAGCTGTTCCAAAAGAGGGGAGGACAGCTAGGGGAAAAGCTCAAAAGGCAAATGGCACAAATGGCTGACGTAAGTGCTAACTGGTCCCACTGTCATGAAAAACCTACAAAGTTTTGAATTATGGCTGTTTTGGGGGAATTAAGATTTTTTTTATTGGAGGAAAGGCTATGGAAATGAATTTTTTAGTTACCACAAATGATTGGTAAAGAGGGCAATCAAATTGTACAGGAGGCCATGAGTGCTTTATTTTTCATCTTTTTCCTTTCACTATTTGCATCTTTTTGTCTCAGTTTGAACCTTTCCTCTAAAATGAGGTATAGTACCGCTTTCAAACCTCTAGTGCCGCGTTAATTTTTCAATACTGGTATACCGTGCAACACTACTCACAGCAAGGCTTGTGCCATCGTAGGAATCCTACTGTTATATTCTCAGAGAAATATGTAGTCATATAACAGTTTAAACCAGTAGTTGACTTTAAAATAAAGCACAATGGCTGAATTAAGACACTAATCAAGAAATGTTCCTTTCAGTGTGATGACGTGGATGCTGGACGTGAGTGTATCCTGAAGGGACTGTGTATCTACATGGGTGAAGATCCAGAAAGCCTTGTGCGAGAATATGTGGTATGTAGGCCTACATGAATCGGTGCTTATTTCTTTTCTCATTTGGCCTTGTAGTCCATGCAGAGTAAGGTCTGACCCATGACTAATTGTAACAGAAAGTATCTTCACTTTTATGTTTATATTGATGCCACTGTCTGTTTGTCAGGGCTGAGACATATTTAGCCACAGACTTATCCCCCCCCCCGACATACCACAAAGCGCTTCGGGCAGTCCTTTGTGCCGGTGGCAATCAGGCTCCACAACCAGGCAGGGCCAGGACGGGCTAACTGCTGTGGACTGGAGGAGCTGGGTTGTGGACTGTAACCAATTAATTTAATTTAATTAAATTATTTAACATCATGATTGGACTTGTTTATTTTTATTTTCACCACTTATAGCTCTATTTTAGCCCTATTTTAGCTCTTTTTATCCCTATGTATTTGTCCATCTTGTTTTTAACACATACTAATAAGTGTATGTTATGTATTTACTGTTTTTACTGTTTTTAAATTGCTGTTATGCTGTAATGGACATCTGAATCTCCCCTCAGGGATAAATAAAGGTTTTCAATCAATCAATATAAGGTGTTTGCCTTTGTTTAACCTTTGTCTGTTTTCTACAGGGCATGGATGAAGACGTCATCAACAAGGCCATTGAAGACACCACTGTGGGGATTTATGTTCTTAAAGATCATGCTTCAAGTGACGAACCAGAGAACATAGGAATTATCCTCGAAGGCACCAAGATATTGGAAGGTCTGGATAATGGCGCATTAGCTGTTGCAATGCTGTTCGGACTGATGTATGCCTTAAACCTCAGCTACCCTTCGCAGCTCCGCTACACCTTTGAGGTAATCCAAAAGATTTTCATGGAACTGGATGGAGGTAAACTTTCAAACAAGGCACTCGCTCTAAAAAACAGGCTCTTTCAGTGAAAGCACGTTGAAAATGTTAATTAGCTAAAAACTTGTTGACTGACGGAGAGAAACAAACAGAGACAGACAGACAGTGATAGACATTGGGCCCACTTATTCTATGCGCCGCCGAGGCATCTTAAAGTAAAACTCCAACATCTTCCCTGGAGTTGGACAAGAAGATACATACCTTTTTCGTCTCTCTGCATGCATTGGGCTTAGAGAACGCCTGGACCGTTAGCCTAGCTTAGCTTCATCACTGGAAGTGGGGCAGACATAGCCTAGTTCACTACAGTCAGGAAATATACTCCAAATACAACTCCCAAATGTTCCTGTAAACATGTTGTGACCTGTGTATTTACCACGTTTCCCAGTCACACGAGTCTCCCAGTCACACAAGTCTCCAAGTCACTTGTGTGACTGGGAGACTTGTGTGACTTGGAGACTTGTGTGACTTGTGTGACTTGGAGACTCGTGTGACTTGTGTGACTTGGAGACTCGTGTGACTTGGAGACTTGTGTGACTGGGAGACTTGTGTGACTTGGAGACTTGTGTGACTTGTGTGACTTGGAGACTTGTGTAACTGGGAGACTTGTGTGACTTGTGTGACTTGGAGGCTTGTGTGACTGGGAGACTTGTGTGACTTGGAGACTTGTGTGACTTGGAGACTCATGTGACTTGTGCGACTTGGAGACTTGTGTGACTGGGAGACTCATGTGACTTGTGTGACTTGGAGACTTGTGTGACTGGGATACTTGTGTGACTGGGAGACTTGTGTGACTTGGAGACTTGTGTGACTTGTGTGACTTGGAGACTTGTGTGACTTGGAGACTTGTGTGACTTGGAGACTCATGTGACTTGTGCGACTTGGAGACTTGTGTGACTTGTGTGACTTGGAGACTCGTGTGACTTGTGCGACTTGGAGACTTGTGTGACTGGGAGACTCGTGTGACTTGTGTGACTGGTAGACTTGTGTGACTGGGAGACTTGTGTGACTGGGAGACTTGTGTGACTGGGAGACGTGGTAAATACACAGGTCACAACATGTTTACAGGAACGTTTGGGAGTTGTATTTTGATTGTATTTGGAGTATATTTCCTGACTGTAGTGAACTAGGCTAGATGTCTGCCCCACTTCCAGTGATGAAGCTAAGCTAGGCTAACGGTCCAGGCGTTCCCTAAGCCCAATGCATGCAGAGAGACGAAAAAGGTATATATCTTCTTGTCTAACTCGAGGGAAGATGTTAAATAAGCTAATTTCCCAAAATGTTTGAGTTTTCCTTTAAGATCACCTGCTATCAAAATGTCTCAATCAAACCTGCACCACCTCGCCGTCTGTTGTTATTACATAATTTATTTCATTGCTTTTTATAAACATACGCACTTAAAGTTTTTCTATTTTTCAGCAAATCTCTTCATTACACCAATACTGTTGTGCTGTCAGAACAGTATTATGTTTGTAGGTGAAGTATTTACCTATGCTGTCGATGCAGGGTTTACTTGTTGTTCAAGTAAGTTCAAGTTACTTGTTGTATTTTGTATTTCTCTTCATCCATTACTTAATCTTACACCAGATGTGTATCAACAGTAGTTGTTTTTCCTTATTTTCATTTGTTTGTGGTAACAGTTCACAGTATTTTGTATTTGCCTTTTAAATCCCGTTTATGCTGTTAAAGAATGCCTTAATCTGTAGTGATGCAAAAGCTTGGACCTACTTGATAGTTTCTGTTACATTCCCAGCACCTAACCCTGTAACATAAATAGAATAGAATAGAAATACTTTAATCATCCCGAGGGAAATTTGGCACTACAAATTGTTCACAGTAAACATTTAGGTAGACAAAACAAATCACAAATAAGAACAAAAAATTGCCTAAGAATAAAGAATAAAATAAAATACGGTCCGGGATTCACATTTCCTATGTAATGTATATACATGCTAATATAAATACTGTAAAAAATAGAGATCTACATTACGTTTATAAGTGTAATATTGACAATGTTGTTTTAAAAGTAAAAGTCCAGGAAGATGGTAACCGTCACTCTGTGCTCAGTGATGCAGTGAGGCACAGTGATGCATATATAGTCAGATCACTGTGCATCACTGAGCACATGAGTGACAAATCAAGTCCATTAGTTACATTATTAAAGCTCTGATCTATAATTATAATAGAAATATCTACTGCACTAACCAATTCAAAACATTATGGAAATGTACTAGTGCTATCAATTCATAATTAATGGATATATCTTTAAATACAAGGACAAACACTAACCAGCTAAATGTGTTTTAATGTGTTATGATGCCTTAATCGTAATGATGCAAAAGCTTGGACCTACTTGATAGTTTCTGTTACATTCCCAGCAGTATTTATATGCTGTCGATGCAGGGTTTACTTGTTGTATTTTGTATTTCAACTTTGATAGTCAACTGTCCCGAACAGTTTTAGAAACATTGACTATATGCTGTTGATGCAGGGTTTACTTGTTGTATTTTGTATTTCTCTTCATCCATTACTTAATCTTACACCAGATGTATATCAACAGTAGTTTTTTTTCCCTTATTTTCATTTGTTTGTGGTAACAGTTCACAGTATTTTGTATTTGCCTTTTACAGTGAGCATATGCACTTTATAGAGAACCACTGAAACATTATACTACAGGTCATGTTTTTGTTCCCAAAACTACATTGCAGAGCTTCAAACACACCAAGACACATACACACAACATACACACACATTTGTATAACACCAAGACACATACATGCAACATACGCACACATTTTGATCACACCAAGACACATACACGCAAAATACAAACACATTTCTATCACACTAACTTACCAGGAGTTCTTAAACAACTAAATTAAAAGAGAATTAAAACACTAACAATTCAAAACATTATGGAAATGTACTAGTGCTATCAATTCATAATTAATGGATATATCTTTAAATACAAGGACAAACACTAACCAGCAAAATGTGTTTTAATGTGTTGTGATGCCTTAATCGTAGTGATGCAAAAGCTTGGACCTACTTGATAGTTTCTGTTACATTCCCATCAGTATTTATATGCTGTCGATGCAGGGTTTACTTGTTGTATTTTGTATTTCAACTTTGATAGTCAACTGTCCCGAACAGTTTTAGAAACATTGACTATCTATTATTATATATTGACTATAGCCACTGCTGTTGTTCACCTACCTCATGGTCAATAAAATGTTAAACATTTTTGGTACATAACTCTGACTCTTTGCCTTTTTTGTCAATGCGAAAACATGTAAGATTGTATGAACTTGAACAAATCAAGTTAGATTCACTTTAAGAAATCAAGTTGTGTTAACTTGAACAAATCAAGTTAGATTTACATTAAGAAATCAAGTTCTGTTTTGAACAAATCAAGTTAGATTTACATTAAGAAATCAAGTTGTGTTTTGAACAAATCAAGTTAGATTTACATTAAGAAATCAAGTTCTGTTTCGTATTAGCTCTCGCTCGGCGTCACTCTCTGCACTGTCCTCGCACACGTGCACACGCACTGAATAAAGACCACAATGTACCTTTAATCCCAATATTTGTCTGACCACACCCCTATCAGCTTACCCATATAAGCAGGGGTGGGGCCACCCACTCGCCTCCTTCTCGCTTTCACCACAAGGAAGAAGTGCCTCGGTAGATCCCCACACTTGACGTGATGTGATGGAAGAAGAAGTAGGAGAAGAGTTGGAAAACAAGGATACGTTGACATCATATCTTTATTTTCTCTCTCACTATTTTCGAGAAAATACGGCGATATTGTCTTCGTACTGGAGTGTCTGGAAGTGTCATTCTAAAAATCCTCCACCGGTTTTCGTATTGGGAGTTCGCGCCGCTACATGCTTTTCCAACTGCAGTCCTTGCTGTGTGCTGGTTGCGGTAAAGGCACAGCTGGGCTGTAGGACGCGCCGCTGTTGTGAGAAGCGGTGGGTTCCTGGTTTTGGTGAGTTATGTTTGCTGGCAGGCTCCACTTGTCTGTTAGTGCTATGGGGGCTAATTGACAATGTTTATGAAAACCGGCCCCAGGCTAGGGTCCTTTGTTCAGCCTCTTAGGCGACAGAAGACCTTGGTCTGAAGCCCATTTTAGTTTTAACTAGTGGGCCGCGACCATTAACACTGGTGATCCCTGTGTTTTATGGACGAGTGGATATCTCTCTGTCACCGTGTAGCCCCTTCTTTCATATCCAAATGAGAGTATTCCTTCACGACGAGATATGGGCATAGATGTTCGATAGCGGAAGATCTGTGTTCAAAGTCAGCTACACAGGCCAGTTGGTATTGTGCTGGCTCCGTCGGGTGTGGGTAAAATCACGTTGTAAAACTGTGTTAACATCTTGTTTCTCTTTTCTCTTAAAAAGTGAGGAGGGTTTCAGAACGGCGGCCTGTCTGGGTGAGTGTTATATCATTGTGTACACGTTCAGGTGATAGCTGCTTAGCTTACGTGCTAGTGGTGGCCTACTGTTAGCCAGTCAGCTGTTAGCTGCGGCGCTAGCCTGCTGTAATCACTAGGTGGCCTACTAGGTTAGGCTGGGGAACGTTAGCTTGCTGCTATCGGCCTAGGTCCAGCGCGGGGTGGCTCCGGCACCTTGCGCGCCGCCGCGGTTCCAGACTCTCCTCTCCCTCACGGGGAGAGGCGGGGGGGATTCGAAGCTACTCTCTGGTCGCGCGCGCCGTTCGCTCGGCGTCTCGCGGGCGGGGGTGGTAGCGTCCGACGGTTAGGGCGGCCGTTAGCTTAATGCTACTCTGTTGAACGTGCTTTGATTATAACATGTTTTACACTCTTGACTACGACGTCATCTTTGACAGGGGATGTTCGTCGACCCTGCCCTGAGCCAGGACGGCAAGGATTGCGTCAACAAAGGGGACCGTAGCGACGGGTTGGAGCGGCGACGCTGCCCAGTTCGAACAACACAGGACGGCTGTGTTTTCTACGGGGCCTTGAGACTGCACTCCGTTGATCTACGCTCCGGGTAGGACAAGGTTTGGCCAGACCTTATACGCGTCTTCTGGCTTTACCTTCTACATGTTTTGTAAATAACGCTGTTTTCCAAAAACGTGTGTTGCTGCAATACATTTAGGATATGACGCGAGTTTGTGTGAATTGTCTTGTCACTGGTAATTAGCTTCTCCGTGCAAATCGGGTTGTTGTTACAGATGTGAAAATGATCTGGTTGTTGTGTGAGAAACATCATGTGTGTTTATATGTACCGTGTACTCACAACTAAGGGGTAACTAACCTATGAAGCTATGCTTAGTGACAAATGAGTAAAGAATATTCTTTTCTCAGCCTGTGATGACAATGAACAGTGTGTTCACATATTAACAGGTTTTCCTGTTTTAACTGGCCGTATTAAGGGTAAAGTAGGAGGATTGTGTTTCCCCCCGGTTCCCTGGGGACTTTTTCATCCTCCTATCAGACATGTTGTTGCACTACATTGTGTCTTTGTGTGGTAGGGATGCGATGTAACCCTTAGCTTGATTGCTGAGGTTGTGCTAAGACTGCTGGAGAAACTTTATTTTCCTAAAAGAAAAGATTGTTTGGTCGCTTTCGTGTGTGCTTAGCAAGGCCTGTGGCCGATACTAATCGAGAATTATGTATTCTCTCATTATGAAAAACGGCGTTCCTCTGTAGAGTGTTTTTGCCATTTTTTGTAGGTGATGATGGGTTGTGTGTGTCATGTGACCTACAACTGGGTTGGACTGGCCACAGAAGCACATGTGTAAGTTGGACCGGGGCTCTTAGAGAGCCCTCTCTATTCTGTGTTTTTTCCTTAGTAAAAATCAGATAGCAGGTTAGCTCATGCGCTGTGTGAAGCTGTCAAACGCTTCATAGAGCTGACTATGACTGTGTCATACTCTCTTTTTGTCATTACATCGTATCATGGGTGTGGGGTCGTAAAGGGGTGAACTGGTAACCTTTCCTCTCCCCCTTTTTTCTGTTGGTCAGGGGTACACCCCCTGTCCTTCAAGGTTCCTGTCACGTTGCGGTTCGGCACGTTACGGGGGGGGGGGGGGGAGGGAGTTTCCTGGTCCCACGGCCTGGAATATTGGGCGTGTGCACCGCAGAAATTCCCCCGCCATAGAGTACGTCACCGTGCGCGTCTCTGTTGGTAGGACTTCCGTGTGCTGTTCGGGTCCATGTGATGGATCTGTTTTCGGAGGGTGGTCAGGGCTCCTCCTCACCAAGCGCCTATTCGGGCCTTCTGTGAGTTCGGACTCCTCCTTCCATGTGAGGGAGCCTCCTTCAGAGTACAGAGCCTCCTCCTCAGATTGTCAAGGTGAGTGGACCCTCTAGAAGGTGTCCTATTCTATTGTGTATGTATTCGATTCAATTCGATTATTGAGTGTGTATGGGTTCAGTGCCTCTTCCCCGGAGAGCCCTAAAACCAATTTTTGTTGGTTATCGACGGATTCTCGTTCATGTCTGGGGGATGATGACGGAATGGATCTGAACATATGTAGAGGGGTCTCACGCCCTGGGGGTGGGCCACCGGGCGCGGTTCGCCCGAACGTCTGGGTGGCGCCTTCTTTTCATGTTAAGATCAACACGCATATCTGCCCTTTCTCCTGGAGTAGGCATGTCGGCGTGGTTAGGGCACGGGACTGGTTCTGGTCACGCTGGTCCGGATCAGTTGAACCCGTTGTCCGCCGGGGATGCAGATATGCTGTTCTGGTACCCTGAGGGACTTGGGCTTTTTTCAGGGGAAAAAATGCCAGGTCGGTCCGGGTGTCACAGGGTTAAGCGCTATGGAGACCCTGGTTGGGTACATTTTTTACTCAGCACTGTCGTAATGGCTTACGGCCATGCCAACATGTACACGCTCGATCTCGTCAGATCTCGGCCGCTACACAGGTTGGTCCTGGTTAGTACTTGGTTGGGAGACCGCCTGGGAATACCAAGTACGGTTTGCTTAGGGGCGGGTTCTCCATTCTTTTTCGCTCCTCTCTCACGCATGGCGAAGAGGGGCCTGTTGGGGTGGTCTTTGACCTCCTCTGGTGACCCTGTGCTTCCCGTATTGCCAGGCCCGGTCCGAAGTAATGTTTCGTCGACCCGTAGGCCTGGGTTAACCCTTTTTTGAAAACTGAAACACTTGTACTGCGGTATAGCCGGTGTATACCCGCAGGTGTGTTTTGGAGTTTTTTCTTGAGGGGTTATAGGAACAACCACCGCATTGGGTAACACCAAGGTGGTTGATTCCCTGGTGTGTTGGAGCAGTGTCAACTCCCGGGTTCACCGTTTGAGGGTGCCCCTGCACGTTCATGACGTCTGCCAATCGTGTCAGCCTTCTCTGCCTCAACCCCTCTGGGTGGTTTTTTTTAAATGGAGGCTTGGTCATGCAACACCGCCAGCTTACGCTCCTTCCGCTGGGGCGGCTGTGTTCAGCTGTCCCCTCTGGCGCCTGTCTCGTCCGCAGTCTCCAGGCTAGGGTTAATAGCCTGTTGCCTGGTTTTTCCCCGGTGCGCTGCCTGCTTCCGTTGGTTAACCTTTTTTGTGTGCTTACGGCCATGCTGACTGCCTGTTCTGCAGGGCCAGTGTGCCAGGCGGTGTACTATTGGGGGGACAGGGCCCGCTCGGCTGAGGGGCCTTTGTCCGAATACACTGGCGATGTGGGGGGCGGGGTCACTAAGTGCCCACCTGGTGGGGTCTTGATGCTGGCATCATGGACTTCTCCGGGCCCCCGTTCCAGGGGGTCCAGTCCCTTTGGTGGGTCTGGGTCTTCCTTCGCGCTCCGCTGCTACGGCCTTGCCACAGGGTTGGGTTTGCCCTTGACCCCGTGATTCTGGGGGCAGTAACGAGGTTGTTTCCTCCGTTCGTTCCCGGGTGGCATGCGGGTTGTGCGTGTGTGTAGTCGTGGGGTCAAGCCACGGTCTGCTCACCCTGTGCGTTGAGTTGCTTGAGTGCCTCTTCGCACGGTCGGGTCCGTCGCCCTCCCGTGGAGCCCCCAATACGGGGGGTGCCCTCCATTAGGGTGGGTCGGGGGGGCTCGGCCCTCCCTGTTCTGATGGTTGTGGGGGGCTTTCAGCGGGGTGTATTTGTCGGCCGATGGCTCTCGCTCGGCCTCCCTTGTGCAGAGAGTGACGCCGAGCGAGAGCTAATACGAAACAGAACGTTAGGTTATGACTATAACCAAGTTCTGTTAGTATAGCGACGCTCGGCGTCCGACGCCGCTGCAGCCCTTGATCTCGCCTTGTGGTGAAAGCTTGGGAAGGAGGCGAGTGGGTGGCCCCACCCCTGCTTATATGGGTAAGCTGATAGGGGTGTGGTCAGACAAATATTGGGATTAAAGGTACATTGTGGTCTTTATTCAGTGGGTGTGCACGTGTGCGAGGACAGTGCAGAGAGTGACGCCGAGCGTCGCTATACTAACAGAACTTGGTTATAGTCATAACCTAACGTTGTGTTTTGAACAAATCAAGTTAGATTTACATTAAGAAATCAAGTTGGGTTTTGAACAAATCAAGTTAGATTTACATTAAGAAATCAAGTTGGAGTTAGTGTTGAACATCATTAAAATATGTTAACATTACACAATTAAATTGTGTTTACTGTAACGACAAATATGTTGAATCAACATGTTTATTTTAAGTAATCTTAATGTGAATGCAATATGTTGGGTTCACAAGCAATAAGTAAGTAAGGAGAACAAGGAAAAGTATGTCAGTTGGACATATTCTGATCATGTGGAACCAATGTACACATTAAAATCAAGTAAATCCAACAAACTTTTTTTTTCAGTGAGCTAAACTGAAAGCAATGTGGAGCGCTGGGCGAACAGGCGAGCCCAGCGTCTCCGCATTCGTGGCGAGCGCCTTGCCCACTACGCCACGTAGCCGCCCTTATAAGGTGATAACTTATTGTTTTAACATAAAACGTTTCACGTTATAACGTGATAACTTATTGTTTTAACATAAAACGTTTCACGTTATAACGTGATAAGTTGGTATTACGTTATAACGTGAAACGTTTTATGTTGAAACAATAAGTTATCACGTTATAAAGTGAAACAACTTATCACGTTACAACGTGAAACGTTTTATGTTAAAACAATAAGTTATCACGTTATAACGTGACACTGATCTTTTTTTTCTGTTTCTGGTGTGGCAGCAATACGCTTCCGTAGTATATCACTGTTGCACTTTACTGCCATATTTGCATTCCGGTTGTACTATCGTTGTACTGTACTTGTGCTGTATAATGACAATACATTTGAATCTAATCTAATCTGATCTATTTCAGCCAATAAAAAAAAGAAAAGAAAAAGGAAACTAATTTAGTTCATTATCAATTAATTTGTAATAATTTGTCAGGTATTTTGTCTATAATAGAAAAACCAAGGCTTTAAAAAAACACTTTAAATTGGAAACACTCAGAATAGAGGGAATGGTTTTGACCTCTGCCCTGCGAGGTCGCGGTTGGATGTAGTAACTGATAGCTGTGTAATCCAGCTTTACTAAGAGACACGTCCTTGATTGAGATCTACACACTATCTGTCTCTTAGGTCCATAATGGCGGTGTGAACTTTTAATAATTTCACCCTTTCAGCCTGCTTAAGATGTGCGTGCGTGTGTGTGTTTGTGCGTGCGTGTCCATGTGCATGTGTGTGCATGTGTTTGTACATGCGTGCGTGTGCGTGTGTGTGTGAGATTCTGAAATAGGGAGTAGTATGGTGGAGATTTAGCTAAAACCCCCATTGACTCTCTGGAATATTTCAGTCTTATGCATGTATGATGTAATCGGTGGGTTCAAATGAAGCATTTCTTATTCGTAAAGAATCTGCCTCCCATCCCCTCTCAGAAATCACAGTCATTAATTTAGTTGAACAAGTCATTTGTAAATCCTCAATTAGAGAATGTGATGTAATCTGGGCAGCCGCATGCTGCTATTATACTATCCAGCCAGACGCCTACTTCATCTGTCTGCAGACTACAATATCTATCAGTCAGCTGTCGTGCCATTCAGCACAGCGTCTGCTCGCAGTGTGTGTGTGTGTGTGTGTGTGTGTGGCCAGTGTCTGACTCCACACAGTGCCAGTGTCTGCCCGCAGTGGCCAGACTCTACGCTTCCCCTCCTATTATGACCTTGAGGCGGTGATCAGCTGTGTGCGTGCCACCTCGTGCCAGGCCAACAAGACGGCTTCCTCTGTGACCTCATCATTGTGAGACGCTGTTCGCTGTATCGTTGTTTTCCCTGTTGCTTTGCGTTCCGGGGGCTCTTATGTGTTTTTCTTCTTTTTATTGTTGTTGTTGTTGTTGTTGTTGTTGTTGTTGTTGTTGTTGTTGAGAGGAGGATAATGATCCCTATATACACGCATACATACTCCCACATAAACATAAATATATATATAGTACAAATATACATACGTACATACATACCAGTTAATATACGCCAATACAAACATAAATACATGCACACATACTAGCCCATACACTCATACATCAAAACCATCATTCAAAGCCACACACAATTTATATTATATTATATATATATTTATTTATTTATTTATGTATTTATTTATGTATGTATGTATGTATGTATGTATGTATGTATGTATGTATGTATGTATGTATGTATGTATGTATGTATGTATGTATGTATGTATGTATGTATGTATGTATGTATGTATGTATGTATGTATGTATGTATGTATGTATGTATGTATGTATGTATGTATGTATGTATGTATGTATGTATGTATGTATGTATGTATGTATGTATGTATGTATGTATGTATGTATGTATGTATGTATGTATGTATGTATGTATTTATTTATTTATTATTTTACATACAAAAAAAGTATCAAAAAATAAACAGGGCTTAAAAAACACACATAGTGGGTGGTGATTTGGGGAATTTAATCATTACATAATTGAATCAAGAAAGAACTTATAAAGAATGTATGCTTTTTCTTTACTAGTTTATATCATATTAAATTTTTCGATATGTAAATCTAATATCTAATAGTATTATATTATAATAACGAATGAAATATTTATGTAAATGCATTTTACATTATATAATTATATATTATATAATATTATCCTTAAGATAATTTCTAAATTCAACGGAAAGTCTGAGCCGTCAGTGTGTGTGTTGGGGACCCTGTTGAGAGTGAGACACTGGACCAGTGCAACAGGTGGAAGAGAAAAGAGTTAGAGCGCCCCCTACGGAACCCAACGAGGAACCCGTCTGTCAGATGTGCTCCAGAGAAAATGAACACCTCTTCAGAACAAGAATTCAGACACTCGGCATCAACAGCTTGGGTGGGATTTAAATGTGTGATGGTTGCGATGTCGGCCCCTACCTTCTGAGGCAGTTAGAACAGCAAATACATATTGCTGGTTACATTGAAGACAAATATAGAAAACATGGCAACATTTTATGAAGATTATATACTTTCACATTTGAAGCCCGTCAACTTCAAGAGGACGTAATCAGAGCAGCATAACTGGACCACTATCACTTTAACATCACCTTTAATCAGAGGAGCATAACTGGACCACATACCACTTTAACATCACCTTTAATCAGAGCAGCATAACTGGACCACTATCACTTTAACATCACCTTTAATCAGAGCAGCATAACTGGACCACTATCACTTTAACATCACCTTTAATCAGAGCAGCATAACTGGACCACTATCACTTTAACATCACCTTTAATCAGAGCAGCATAACTGGACCACATACCACTTTAACATCACCTTTAATCAGAGCAGCATAACTGGACCACTATCACTTTAACATCACCTTTAATCAGAGCAGCATAACTGGACCACAAACCACTTTAACATCACCTTTAATCAGAGCAGCATAACTGGACCACATACCACTTTAACATGACCTTTAGAGGTCAATGGATCAAGGATGAATGCTCCCAAGCTCTGGAACACACAAACGGCATGCAGAAGGCATACTTCTTTAAGTACATCCAATAGCAAATACTTCTCTACTTTTATTTAAGTAGAATTTGAATGGAGGAGTTTTACTTCTACCAGAGTAGTCATTTATCTGAGTATTTCTACTTTTACTTAAGTAAAGGAACGACTTCTTCCACCACTGACAGTCAGTCTCTCCCAGGCCCCGCCCCCTCCCACCCGGCCCCGCCCCCTCTCTCCCAGGTTCGCCTTGGCAACACTATAGTCTAGTCAAGAGTATTTGCTGGTGCAGAGTAAACCCAGCTGGTTTTATGGAGTCTGATTCATATTGAGATATACAGGAAGGTATGGCCACCCGCTAACCCCCCCGCACTGCACCACTGCCCCAGGTGTAGTTGTTATAGGATATATGTACAATAATGCTGTATATACTGCATATATATATTTATTCTTACTGTATATACAGGTATATATATATATATATATATATATATATATATATATATATATATATATATATATATATATATATATATATATATATATATATATATATATATATATATATATATATATACATGTCTGTCTGTACATACCAGCACATAATCCTTTTACATATCTTCACAAGCCTTATACTCTTAGTTACGCTGCTGGCCACTATGACTACTACCATACTGTCTTTATACATGTATCACTGTACATATTGGTATTACAACTCTGTGCATACACCAGCATACACCCAGTAGTACTAATTTATATATTTTATACCCAGTTTAATCACCGGTACATTGTATCACTATTGCACTTTACCGTCACATTTGGATGGCATGACTTATTTTTATTGTACTGTACTTGTGCTGTTATGATGACAATACATTTGAATCTAATCTAATCAAATCAGAAATCTTTCCAGTACAACAGATCAATATAACATTATGTCCACACGCACGTGTGTCTACAAATAAGAGCAGGATATCGACTCACTCTAATTGTGTGCACCTCAGCCATCATCTGGCCTTGATGTAGCAATAAAAACAAGTAATACTATTGAAATGTTTAAATGCAGATATAAACAGGAATTATTATTTAAGTATAAGTTAGAGGAGCTTGAAAATAACGTGAACTAGTATTTTTGTAATTATGCTGTAGTGGATAGGTATATTCTTTTTTGATATTGATAATAATAATATAATAATAAATAGCACCTTTCATACAGGGGATTGCAGTTCAAAGTGCTTTACATCAGTAAGAAATAAAACATAAAATCAGTGTAAAACAAGCAGCAAGAGCAAAATAAAATAATGCAGATATATTAATCAATTCATATCAGAACCTCACGTTCCAATAGGCTTCTGCAATCTGTAGGGCTGTCCCCGACTAAGGATTGGGATGGTCGACTATGATTGGCCAAAATGTGCCGGTAGTCGACTATTGGTCGACAAAAAAAGTAAAAAAAAATAAGTATAATAATATTTTTATTATTATTATTATTATTATTATTATTATTATTATTATTATTATTATTATTATTATTATTATTATTATTATTATTATTATTATTATTATTATTATTATTATTATTATTATTATTATTATTATTATTATTATTATTATTATTATTATTATTATTATTATTATTATTATTATTATTATTATTATTATTATTATTATTATTATTATTATTTTGTATCATTCCATTTGGGCTGTGGGGGGTGTTTTTCTTTATCATAAATCGATCAATAGAGACCGTATTAGATCCCCAATTATCATATCATGGGGGAAAGCCACACTCATTGGCTACAACCCTGTGCAAAGATTTTTCGAGATCGCCAAATGATTGACGGAGCTAGAGCCCCGGGAGTCGGGGGTGGTAATGTGTACTTTTGCGTACTTTGGGGCACGCCTCACATATCGGCAAGTAACTCGAGAACTATATATTGTATTAAAAGAAATGCACACCCGAGCCACTAGAGGTCGGCAAAGAATCGTCCACATGTGGGCTCTTGGATGTTAAGAGGTCAATGTTTTTAAATATTTTTTGTAGCCAAGAGTAAAGACCATAACCCTATCAAAAACAGTAGTCAAAGTGTATATTTCCATTTTTACCGATGTTTTATATGTTTTATCGGAAATACAAATTTATCGGGAAAATGCTAATTATTGTAAAAAACGCAATAAATTACTAAATCCAGATTCAACCCTGCCATTGGAAAGAGGAGCATTTTCCCTATCCATAGATGTATGGCCATGATTTGGCCATAATAAGTTCAAGGTCAAGTTCAAGGTCAAATATGAATTTATAATTAAAGTCGATTATCATTAATTACTGTATCTACAAATCCTTCTGTTTAATCATCTTCCCGCGGTTCATTCGCTAAGGTGGTGAATGAGCTCAGTGAGCATTTTCTCCTACCCATTTTTGATCATCATCATCAAAATCATAAATCATAATTAATCATAATTAATTTATTCATTACAATTTACTCAGCCTAGTAACAGACACAATATTTCTGACACTGGAAATACATACCCCCAGGTTCCTAGATGTTCCTAGATACCAAGAACATGCAAATTGACCTTGCAGAAGTGGAGCAATCTTCCATTTACTTAGGCATGTACCTTTTGGCGAAAACGGTCTACAGATTAACAGGTTAATGTCTGAAGGAGTCGACTGAAGGCTTCTTGTCCTCTGCAAAAGCATGCAATTGGTCCACTGATGGATACATCTTGATATTTGTCTAGTCTAGTGTGTTCATTAGATGGGTGAAATCCTCTTTCAGTGCCTCTGTGCCTGTCTTTGTAGGCAGTTAGCCTCTGGTATGCGTGCCATTAGTGTTAGCCACACTTCTAGGCCTCTTTTCTTTTGGAAAGAATGATAAAAAAATATATATATAAATATTTTTTATATTTTTTTTGTATTCGACTAAGAGGTTGGCTAGTCGACTACGGCTCATTTCGACCGATTAGTCGACTAATCGACTAGGGGTCAGCCCTAGTAATCTGTTACAAAACATGATAAGGTTATAGTATGCACCCAGCGGATAGTGGGGCGTAAAGATCAAAGTAAAAATAATTAAAATGAGCAGATGTAAAATCACAGTTTTTCACATTAGGATCTAACATCCCAACAGGCCACCTTGTTTATGGTTTGATTCAGTTTTAGTAGAATGTAAAAGACATGAATGATGAAATTAGTACATACTGTAAGTGCAGACTATAAAATCCTCGGATATATAAAATAAAGGAGAATAAAAACATAAAAACATGGGGAAATAAAACATAGACAAATAGTGCAATGTCAATAGATAACTTATTACATATTAATATGATATTGTAAGGAAGGGGCAGGACCAGATAAAATGTGCTTCATTCTGTCCCTTCTCAAACAAAACCATTGTCTTGAGCTATGCTGATTATTGCTTCCATGTCTAGGAAGATATATATTTTAATTTTATTTTTATATTTTTATTTTTTTATTTTTTTACAAATGTCTGTGTTTGTTTTATGGTTGAAATATTCGAGATAAATAAAGATCAACATAAAAAAAATCATCATCCGCTGACTACACTAATACAGACACAAATCTCCTCGCAGTCAGTTGACCGACAGGAGGCTATTCAGCACCCGACTGACAGGTCATCATATCACCCTGCTGCAAATGACTAATTCATTTTCACATTGGTGACATGTGTGTGTGTGTGTGTGTGTGTGTGTGTGTGTGTGTGTGTGTGTGTGTGTGTGTGTGTGTGTGTGTGTGTGTGTGTGTGTGTGTGTGTGTGTGTGTGTGTATGTGTTTTGTTTGTGGTTACCACGCAATCCCCTCATAATGAGATAATATGGAATTAAGTACTTAGATATTTCAAGCTGTCGTTATATAACGATATATAAATGATATAAAGTGACAAATGTGGACTCCCATTTAGAATAAAATTAAAAAAATTGTGTTGTTATGGCATAGTTTGGGGCCATGGAAAATGATATCCATCTGTTTTTTTTTTTTTTTTTACAGGGAAACACATTGGTGCTTCGCTTGGACCAAAATATAATGGTGTGAAAACAGCCTTTGAGAGAGAGAGAGCAAGAGAGAGAGAGAGCAAGAGAGAGAGAGAGAGAGAGAGAGAGAGAGAGAGAGAGAGAGAGAGAGAGAGAGAGAGAGAGAGAGAGAGAGAGAGAGAGAGAGAGAGAGTGAGAGCGAGAAAGAGAGAAAGAGAAATAGAGAGAGAGGGTAGAGTGAGAGAGAGGGGCGTCAAGTGAGAAAGAGAGAGAGAGAGAGAGAAAGAAAGAAAGAAATAGAGAGAGAGAGAGAGAGAGAGAGAGAGAGATGAGAGAGAGAGAGAGAGGAGAGAGAGAGAGAGAGAGAGAGAGAGAGAGAGAGAGAGAGAGAGAGAGAGAGAGATGAGAGAGAGGAGGAGATAGAGAGAGAGAGAGAGAGAGGGGGGGGGGGTCTCACATTAGAGAGAGCTGGCCTGCCTGGCGGCCATGTCCCTGTGTGTTTGTGTTTGCTGGGTGCAGTGGAGTCACTGGGAGGCCAGCTGTGTCTGCCAGGCATCTCTGTCACTCCGTGTCCTCGTCTGCTGCCCTCCAGAGCCGTCCTTCCTCGCTCCAGAGCCGTCCTTCCTCCCTCCAGAGCCGTCCTTCCTCCCTCCAGAGCCGTCCTTCCTCCCTCCAGAGCCGTCCTTCCTCCCTCAGAGCCGCCCTTCCTCCCTCCAGAGCCGTCCTTCCTCCCTCCAGAGCCGTCCTTCCTCCCTCCAGATCCCTCTTCCTCCCTCCTGTCCTTCCCCTCTTCCCCCCTCCTGTCCCTCCCCTCTTCCTCCCTCCTGTCCCTCCCCTCTTCCTCCCTCCTGTCCCTCCCCCCTTTCCCCCTCCTGTACCTCCCCTCTTCCTCCCTCCTGTCCCTCCCCTCTTCCTCCCTCCTGTCCCTCCCCTCCTCCTCCCTCCTGTCCCAACATCTTCCCTGGAGTTAGACAAGAAGATACATACCTTTTTTGTCTCTCTGCATGCATTAGGCTTAGGGAACGCCTGCACCGTTAGCGTAGCTTTGCTTCATCACTGGAAGTGGGTCAGACCTTTACCCTGAAGTTCCTACAGTCCCCTACAGTCACGAAATACACTCCAAATACAACTCCAAAACGTTCCTGTAAACATGTTGTGACCTGTGTATTTACCACGTGGAGAAATAAAAAATTATTGAATTCAACATTTACGTTTTCTAAGCAAATATACTCTGAACTATTTTTTGCCGAACCACTCCTCTCTGGGCTCAGTGGTTTCACGTCACCAATGCTACTTTCTAACGTGAGGCCAGTGTTTGTTTACATTTTCATTTCATTCAAAGGATCCGAACCGATTGAAGTTTATGGATACCATGACTGTGGTAAGTTTTCATTTATGTTTTTAGATGGAAGGCTGTATTCCATCTGTCTAACGTTAGCGAATATTGTGAGATAGGACAGTCACAACGTTGCTGGACTATCGACTTAGTTAGCCCCTTTCATGACTGCGATGCACGGCTACAGGGTTTGGGCGAGTGAATCCACACTTCTGGTATAATTATAACTCATTTATTGTGTAACGCTAGCCCCTTAAAACTTACCACAGTCATGGTATCCATGAACTTCAATCGGTTCGGATCCTTTGAATGAAATGGAAATGTAAACAAACACTGGCCTCACGTTAGAAAGTAGCACTGGTGACGTGAAATCACTGAGCCCAGAGAGGAGTGGTTTGGCAAAAAAGAGTTCCGAGTATATTTGCTTAGAAAACGTAAATGTCGAATTCAATTATTTTTTATTTCTCCACGTGGTAAATACACAGGTCACAACATGTTTACAGGAACGTTTTGGAGTTGTATTTGGAGTGTATTTCGTGAGTGTAGGGGACTGTAGGGAACTTCAGGGTAAAGGTCTAACCCACTTCCAGTGATGAAGCTAAGCTACGCTAACGGTGCGGGCGTTCCCTAAGCCTAATGCATGCAGAGAGACAAAAAAGGTATGTATCTTCTTGTCTAACTCCAGGGAAGATGTTAAATAAGCTAATTTCCCAAAATGTTGGAGTTTTCCTTTAAAGTATACCGGTGATGATAATAATGATAGTAATAATAATCATCATCATCATAATCATATGATATATTTCCTTTTGTAAAAACACTTTTATTTAATGTTTTACAACACAATTGTAAAATTTTCTCAGTTTCACTGCTGAAGTTGTTACACAAACACAAACGCACACGTATGCTCTCTCTCTCTTGCACACAAACACACACACACGCACACACACCTTCCCTCCCCAACACCTTATCTCTGCACTTCTCCTGGTCAGGTGTCTCGTGTAGCCCGTCTGGTCCAAAGGTCACGACCCTGTCCACCCCTCGTTGACCCCGCGTTGACTTTTGGGAGGTTAGCTTCTCTGTCAGCTGCAGCTGTGTGCTGCTAAAAGCCCGGATAATCCTATCACACAGTCATTAGGGTTGAGTAGGCCGGGCAGGACCGGAGCAGGTGTGTGCGTGTGCGTGTGTGCGTGTGTGTATGTGTGTGGTGGGAGTGGAAGACAGAGAGAGAGTGACAGAGAGAGAGAGAGAGAGAGAGAGAGAGAGAGAGATAGAGAGAGAGAGGGAGAGAGAGAGAGAGAGAGAGTGACAGAGAGAGAGAGTTGTGTGTGTATGTTTATGATGCATAACTGCCTCAGAACATGTTTCTCTCTCTCTCTCACTCTTTTTTTCTCTCTCTCTCTCACTGACACGCATATTTGCATCTTGGCTTATTGCACGCATACAAACACACACACACAGACACACACACACACACACATTCTCTCTATCTCTCTCTCTCTCTCTCTCTCTCTCTCTCTCTCTCTCTCTCTCTCTCTCTCTCTCTCTCTCTCTCTCTCTCTCTCTCTCTCTCTCTCTCTTTCTCTGTCTCTCTCTCTCTCTCCCTCTCAAAGTGTACACTGTAAAAAAATAAAGAAAATTCACAGGAAATTCACTGTATTATTTTACAGATTACCTTTGTTTTACTACTTTAAGTGTATTTCATTGTATACTTGTATGCCGTGACAAATAAAACTCTTGACTTGACTTGAAATACCATAAAAATACAGTAAATTACCTTTTATCAAAATATTAACCATTAAATGAAGGTTGTAATGTGTAAATGTATTTGATTTTACTGTAATTTGACAGTAAGTGGAAACCATTGATGCCCCCCCCCCCCCCAAATCCCCTCTCCTTCGTGGGGGCTTTGCACGGGGAGAAACTGACATCAGATCATGGCTGGTAAAACCCAGAGATCTACCGTGTCTGGCCGACAGGCTGACGCGGAGCATAAACAAACAGCTGCCAACTACAAACGACGTTAGTGGCCGTGGATCGACATGCCGGTCCCACCCCGGTCCCACCCCGGTCCCATCCTCTCCCCCGAAGCGGCGCTCTAAGCTTCATTAAACCCCTGGTTTTAAATAGAGTTGTGTACTATCAACAGCGTGTGGGTATTAGGGGGGTAGGGCTCACCAGGGCGGGATGTGCAGATGAGTATAGTGGTTGCCAGGTTTAGAGATTTTCAGGATTACACAGACATGTTTGTTGTCCAAAACAAGCCCAAGTGCAGATGATGTACGGCGGAGGCAAGATGGCCGGCCAGACGTGACCCAGGCTCAAAACAGACTAGGAGATTTCAGTTTTCGCCGTCTTCTTTGATTTGATTTGCAGCCCTCCTCTGCTCTAAGAGAGTGTGTTTCAAGTATGAAATTCTTAATAGGAATTTTTTGTTGAATTAAAATAAGAAATTATTTTGTTGCTTACGTCAAGATTGGCAATAAAGTAAATCCAGACAAAATAAAAGAGACAGAGAAAATATTCCTTCCATAAAGCTTCCATCAATTGTGACCAATCTATGATTTATTTATTTATTTTACCAATGTGGGGTAAATAATGGTTAAATTAAATAAAATAACTTCCATCAAGGTATTTCCAAAAATATTTTTTTTTTATAATAAGCATCATATTTCCAAAAATACATATATTTGTATATGTATTTACCATGGCAGTACCATGGTAAATTATTTATACAATTGCCTGTACTGTGGTAAAACTGAGATTGATCTCTGACCCCTTTGTAAATCAAAACGTGTGTCTCTTAACTCGTGTGTTTATAAATATTACCAAGGTAAAAAATATATTTTTTACAGCAAATAAAAATGCTCTAGTCAATCAAATAGAGAATGAAACCACTGTTACATTTGTTTACATTTGGATCACTGATTTGGGTGTTTAAGAGTGAAGTGGTAGTGTAATTAAAGTATCATAAGTAAAATAATTTATAAAAAAAACGAATAATAAATTAATAAATGAACAACAAAAAAATGTATTCAATAAAAGTCTTTGAATATGTATTTTCCCCAAATTAAAACTTGAATGGAGCCTAAATGTACCCCATATAAAGGTATTTTATACAATGGACAAGGTCCTAAAACTGTAAAACAGTAGCACCAAGAGCAGTAGAATATAATGGAACATGGCTACAGAGATTTTAAGGATACTCTTAATATTAGGGTCGGCAATAGCAATGCAACCAAACGCTGAAAATGGGAACGTCCCTAATTTATTGTCGTTTCTTTTTAGTGGAAATATACAACATTATTACATGGCGTTTTCACATTCGCCGAAATGCTTGCTTGTGATTGGTCAATAGCCCCCCGACAGCGGTCATTATTTTTCAATAATGACCGCTGTGGGACAATAATGACCGATGTGCCCAGCTGTTCGCAATCAAGCCCACATCAGTGCAGCAAATCAGACACACCTGCCGCGGCTGCACTGACAGCGGAGTGTGTGTAGATTACAGCGGAGCCAGAACAGAGGCTGCCCGCGATAATAATAATCACTTTATTTGGGCTGACAGAGCCACAGAACAACTGCGATTTGTCAAATGAATTACTGTAGGTATATTGTTAGTAAGTTAGCCATGTAATAAGCGGGATAATGTATAGCTTTACTCGGTCATTGGCGCAAAATAATTGACCTTCACTGACGTTTAAAACACCTCGCCGAAGCGGCTCGGTATTTTAAACTACGTGTCGGTCAATTATTTTGCGACAATGACCTCGTAGCTATACATTATCCCTTACATATTAACAATTTTTAGAAGCTGTAGACCTATTTCCAAATAACCTCAAACAAAAATATAGGCTATTCATCATATTTGATGCAGACGTCTTGG
The DNA here is from genome assembly GCF_963971535.1 of Notolepis coatsorum. NCBI lineage: Eukaryota > Metazoa > Chordata > Actinopteri > Aulopiformes > Paralepididae > Notolepis > Notolepis coatsorum. Next base: position 177,767,444 of record NC_140168.1, on the reverse strand, counting down.
TTGAAAACAACAGGTGATTGTAATCAAATAGCAGGTGATTATAATTAAATTACAACCTTTTTTGGCCAATGAGCTGTTGGAAAAACACATGATAATTCTATGAATAGCATAGAATAGTTCAGTAATTCAAGGAGGCCTAATTCAAGTAAGCCTGTTCTTACTGCAGGCTATTTTAAAGACCATGCTTCTTTAAAAGAAATTGCAGCACTTGTGCATTAACCATTTTAAAATGAATTTGTAGGCAATAGTGGACCAGACAAGCTTTGGATCCTGATGACAAAGGAAACATTGGTGTTTACTGATCTTTATAATAGAAAAACAAAGCATTATCCCAAATATAGCTGTAATATATTTGGCTAGAACTCAATATAGTAAAATTATATTATTACTTCTTACAAAGCAGTAGACTAGTAACCATGTCCTATAAAAACCAACACATTTCAATGAGCTAAACTAGAATCATGTACAATTCCTCCCAAAAGGCACTTGGATATAGGCCAAACTATCTTTTAAAGGCCCAATCCGTTTTTTTTACCATATTAATTAGGCTTATATTTGCTTACATTCTGAAAGATGTATTCTTACTCCATCATAAATCTAAATAGTGGATCAGTGTTACAAACATTAGGCTACCAACACAAACAAACCTTTTACAGGCTCCAAAATACAATACAAATACAATTTGAAACTCATATGTATCTGTTGTTTACTGTATCAAGAGCTCAGTCAACCAACTAAAGAATGGAAATCACATCTGTTTTTGGTGTGCTATCGTTTGTTTGTTTGTTTACATGTGGATCATGGGCCATTAAGCGTACTGTAATTCAAGGCAAACCTTACCAAAAGAGAAATCCATCTATATATAGATTTAAAGCCCCAATCTGCCCCAAGCTATGGATGACCAAATGTGCAACAATTAAATAATTATATCTTAAATTTCTTGTTTTTTTTATATACGTTTGTAAATAATTGAATCATCTTGAAATAATTGCATCATATCAACTAATTATGTTGTATTATCTCATGATTGCTGTTTTTATAATAATGTTATATTCTTCATGATAACAATCAAACATATAAAGTCCATAAAGGATTTAAGTTCTTGTCATCTTAACTGTGAAGGTGAGTGTAATTTCGTTCAGTGTTACCTAAAGTTAGCTAGCTTGCTAACGCTAATGTTTGTAAGTTCATTCATCAAAAAACCCAAGATGACGGTAGGGGTTCATAACTAGCTGTGCTAGCTTAGTGTGATAAGATAATCTGTGCTCTAAAAAAGAAAGAACATTGAGGTTTTGTTTTGCCAAAATTGCAAGAAATATTGTTTACCATGTAGACCACATGCACAGTATTGTATACCAACACATCTTGGATCATGAGGGGGGAACCTTTTTTAATGATTTACACTTAAGCTGTAAAACCTATTACTGAGTCAGGGCAAAGTTAGGCTAGTTTCATGCACCCCAGGCCTTAATTCTCTCCCTCTCTCCCTCCCTCTCTCCCTCTCTCCCTCCCTCTCCCTCTGTGTTTTTTCTTCATGGATAGCACTATAGATTTCCCTCTTTTTTACAATTAACACCAGCCAAAGAAGGGGCGCTTTTTGACTCTTGAGGGCAAAAGGGCAGGGGCTCAAGCCCCCCTTTGGCCCCTGTGGCTGACTGGGAGTAACAGGACTTATCTTCTGACCACCCAGGACTCTAATCATAATTACCAATCATTCAACATTTTCAAAATGCGCTTGTACCTGTTGGGTGTATTTCTTAGGCCCAATCAAGTTTCTTTAATAGTTGTCATACAGAAGTACAGAATACTTTTATACAAAATGCTTCTTACTGTTACGCTCCAGAGACTGTGCAAGACAAGATAAGTATGAAATAAAATAACATAGTATAGCATGTGAATTAGAAGTAAAAAAATTAGGTCACAGTGTTCAGTATAGACATATGTACAATGTTTGATGCAGAATAGACTTAACTGAGTTACCATACAATATACAATACTATGCAGTGTACTAATATACAATACTATATAGTGCAAGGCAGAAATGGGATGAGGTGCAATTTAGGTACAATTTACAGTAGGTGTACGAGTTGTAGTGCAAATCCTTTATCAATCAATATAAAGTGTGTTTGTGTGATCTAAAGTGTGGAGAGTGGGTGCTGCAGTGTGTTGTTTGTTTAAGTGAGTGTGTGCGTGTGGGTGTGTGTGCTGTGTGCATTTGATGGTTGTTGCATAGTGTTTATTGTTCGTTTAGCAGCCTGATGGCCTGGGGATAGAAGTTTCTTCTGAGTCTTTCTGTGCTCGCCTTAAGACTCCGGTATCGCTTGCCTGACCGCAGCAGTTCAAAGAGGCAGTTTTTCGGGTGGCTGGAGTCCCTGATGATTCTCTTAGCCTTCCCCCTGCACCGCTTGTTGTAAATGTTATGGAGGGTGGGAAGCCCCCCTCCAATTGTGCGTTCGGCTGAACGTGTCACTCTTTGTAGTCTGCTACGGTCTTGTGCAGTGCTATTCCCAAACCAGGAGGTGATGTTGCCAGTCAGGATGCTCTCTATTGTACATGAGTAGAAGTTCCTAAGGATCTTCTGACTGACTTGGAACTTCCTTAGGCGCCTGAGGAAGTAGAGGCGTTGTCGTGCCTTCTTCACAACACTGTCAATGTGTGTGGTCCATGTCAAGTCCTCGGATATGTGGGCTCCGAGGTACTTGAAACTGTTCACTCTCTCAACCGGTGCCCCGTCGATGCTGAGGGGGCTGTAGTCCTTGACCCCCGACCTCCTGAAGTCCACAATAATCTCTTTTGTTTTGCTGACGTTCAGGGAGAGGCAGTTCTCCTGACACCACTGTGACAGATTCTCTACCTCTTCCAGGTAGGCCCTCTCGTCGTTGGCAGAGATCAGGCCCACCACTACTGTGTCATCAGCAAATTTGATGATTGTGTTGTTGTTCCGCTGTGCCACGCAGTCATGTGTGTACAGGGAGTAGAGGAGGGGGCTCAGAACACAGCCCTGGGGGGCCCCTATGTTGAGCGTGATGGATGAGGAGGTGCAGTTGTCTGCTCTTACCACCTGGGGTCTGCCCGTCAGGAAGTCCAAGACCCACTGGCAGAGGTCATAGTTCAAGCCCAGTCAATCCACACGATCACATGCAGGTATTTTTGACACAGAGTTTTTTGAAATTATAAAAAAATAAAACTCTGTACACACGACTCTGTACACGGTTTAAACTCTGCACCGAGTGATGTATATACATGTAGTACAATGCCAAAGCAGTAGGTGGCGATGTAGTTCAAACATGAAGGCCATTGGGGTGCGGCTGGGTGGCGCAGCGGAGATTTGCGCTCATCACCAATGCAAGAGACTCCGGTCTCGAATCCGGGTGTCAGCATTGCCTCCGGCTTGGGCCGGCCGTCATACTGGCTCAATTGGCAGAGTCAGCGGGTGGAAGTCAATGGGTGGTAATCTGGACGTTGTGGATAGCGACTCCTACAGGTCGGTTGGGGGACCCCTGCACAGCAGAGACAGGAAATAGCGGGGGTAGTGTGAGCCTCCCACACGTTACACCTCGCCAATGAGAGTCCGCGCTGGCAGGTGAAAAGATGTGACAGGCTGCCTCCTCGTGTACCGGAGGGGACACGTGATGCAAGGCTTCTATCCTACAACCGACCAGTGCATATGCGAGCAACGTTCAAGACAGGGGAGGGAAGAATTGGAAACATGAAATTGGGGTGGGAGAAAAATAGAAAATAAGGAGAAAAAGTGGATAAAAAAAAAAAACATGAAGGCCATTTTCAACCAATCAGAAGGGTTGAGCGCGTCACTATACGTCCTGCTCAAAACAGAAACCTGCCATCTTTAAATTACCACACGTGAACCATTAGCAACATAGCATGTATTTGCAGCAAGAAACAAAGTGCAATAAAAGTGCAATAAACAAAAAAGGATACATTCACTGTGTTCTGCCTCATTTGTTGAGCATTTGTCAGCATTGCCTCCGGCTTGGACATGAGCTTAGTTGGTAGCCGCAGCTACTTGGGACAGCTCTGCTGTAAACACTGGAAATATCCTTTGTTACTATGTCCACACGCAACCAATGCAACCGGGATGCACCCAAAACTCCACCGTGGACTCGGTTACATAACACACCCCGCGTTCATGTGGACAGGGCCTTAGATGGCATCCATTTTGAAAGGATAACATTATTTGCTCGTAATCTTATAATAAAAATGACTTCAAAAGGCAAAGTCTAATTTTTCTGTTTGTACATTATGTAGTTGTGAGTTGGTTGATCCTACAGGTACAGCCAGTTGTCAGTTTACACAAATATATTTCTCTACAGCGAGAGGCAAACCTGAAGATGCAGGGTCATGATAATTGGAGGCTCTTTGCAAACAGGACTCAGGACTTTGAGGAGCTAATCCCTTTTCCCCTCCTGTTTTATACACTTATTTTCTCTTTTACTAAGCATTCTTTCTGTATTGTTGTTTATCATTTTAGTCATAGATATCTATAACTTAGAATGTGCATGTGTCGTAGCGGTTAGGTGGTCGAGCGGAGATTGCGTTCGTCACCAGCCCCGGAGCTGTGAGCTTGGTTCGCCTGTTCGAATCCAGCTCACAGCTCCGGGGTTGTCACCAGCTTGGCTGGCCGTCTGCACTGATACAATTGGCTGTATCAGAGGGTGGGAGAAGCTGGCGGGGTGGGTCCGGGTCGTTGTAAACAGCGACTCCTACAGTTCGGTCGGGGCGCCTGCTAAGCGCGGATTGGACGTGAGGGGGATAGTGTGGTCCTCCCACACGCTACGCCCTCTCAATGAGAATCCGCGCTGCCAGGTGAAAAGAAGCGGTGATTGGCTGGACGTGTGTCGGAGGAAGCACGTGGTAGCCTCCACTCTCCCAAATGATCTGACTGTGGGGGGTAAAGCGCAGCGACCAGGAAGGGACTGGGAATTGGCATACGACTAACATTGGGATGGGAGCAAATCGGAGGAAAATGGAGGGGGAAAAAGACCAATAAAAAAAAAAAATAATGTGCATGTGTCAAGCCCTGGGGACCCAAGATGCAGGCGGACACTGTAGTAATATAGAAGATATGTTTATTTAAAAAAAAAAAACGGTGGAAGGTTGGAGGTGGTGAGTCTGTATCAGAGAAGGCAGGCAGGCAGGCAGTGGTGATCCCGAGACAGAAGAAACACAAAAATTTGCGAAGCACAAAAACACAGGAAAAATGACCAAAAATCTGTAGAGTACTATTTCTAAAGAGAGGCCTCTAATCTATAGGTTCTAATCCACACCACAACATGCAGGCAAAAAGGTTCTAATCCACACCACAACATGCAGGCAAACAGGTTCTAATCCACACCACAACATGCAGGCAAACAGGTTCTAATCCACACCACAACATGCAGGCAAAAAGGTTCTAATCCACACCACAACATGCAGGCAAAACGGTTACCTACAGTATGTCGAACACAAAGCCATTGTCCATCAGATTCTGCGATCACTTGGCACTATTTTGTTTCTTTAAAAAATCTGGCGTATTAGTATGTGTGCTGGAGCTGGAGCCTTTCACAGGTAAATGGTGCATTTATATAGCAGCTTTTATCCAAAGCGCTTTACAATTTGTTCCTCACATTTGACCCATTCACTCACACTTTCACACACCGATGGCGGAGGCGACCATGCAAGGTGCCAACCTGCTCATCGGGAGCAATTAGGGTTCTTGCTCAAGGACACTTCGACATGCTGCCCGGGAGGAGTGGGAATCGAACCTGGGAACCTTCCAACTACCAGACGACTGCTCTACCTCCTTAGCCACTTGTCGCCCCAGGCAACCCGGCCTGTCAGCTGTTGCTGAAATGCTGGAGGACAATCCTTTAGTGTTAGAAATAGGTACAGTAAAGATTAGATTAGATTGTACTTTATTATCATTATATTTGCGTACAATTTGGGACTCAAACTTAAGGTGCAGTAATAAAATCACACAAGTAATAAAAGAGAAACATAAAATACTATACAAGAACCATAAAATACTACAGAAACATAAGATACTATACAATAAACAATGTTACAATACAATATACAAAATAACAACAATATACAAAATAACAATCACAGTGTCAGACGGTAGTGGGTGGGTATTGCACTGTGTATATTGCACTTGGGGGGTGGGAACATGCACATGTTGTGGTGTGGATTAAACGCTTTTGGTTTCAAGGCCCTGTTTCTGCTGCTTGCTGCCTGTCTAAAGCATCCTGGTTCACTCGAACCCCGGTCAGGACTCCGACCACAGGACTCTGTAAGTACTGTAAGCTATTAGCTCGGCGTCCACAACATTATTTCAGTATTGTCTCATTCTCCAAGGACTTTCGACAAAAAGGGCTTTATCTTAGGGCCATTTGAGACCTTTTCGGGACGATTTTGGGATTCACCAACCGTCCCAATAAAACATAATATAATTAATATTATATTATAATATATTGTCTATATTCATGTCTTGCCCGAAAAGGTCTCAAATGGCCCTAAGAGAAAGCCCTTTTTGTCGTAAGTCCTCTTGGAGAATGAGACCCTTGATCTGAATGATCCCTTTAAAGGTCTCAAAGTGTTGATGACCAAGGGCCAATTTAGGGACGCAACATTGGACTGAGGTCAAACTTTTGATCTTGCAAAAATGTCAATCATTGAAATCGCTAGATAATGTACCTGCACGACAGAGATTCCTTCCTTTATAGTTAGATAACTTATTGGAAGTTGACATAAAAGGCTCAATCTTTTTATGACAATATACATTTTGGTTATATTCACATACATTCTGAAAGAATTTGATTTGTAGAAGGAAAATGTGGTTGGAACTTTCTCACCTCATCATAAATCAAAATGTAAATCTGTTTTACTCAAATTCCTATAAACATTACCATGACCACAACACCAGAGGGAGTTCCACAAATCACGTTCAACCCAGATTTGGCACAAACAAGGGACTAAACACGTTTTGCAATTATGCCACAATAATGTGGAACGCCCTACCCACAGCTGTAAAATAATGTGAATCCCTATACCCTCCTTCAAAACCGCTCTCAAAGAGCACCTACGGGTGGCTGCAATTAGAAACTGGCCCCGGTAAATGTCAAAATCCCCATCCCCACCCACCCAATAACCCCCTCCAATGTACAGTTTCTTCCCCTTCGGATGTATATTTTTTTATGATCTCTTTTTCTTAGACAGTACTGTATATTTGTATGTCTGTGTATGTCATAAATGTCTTGATGAATTGAAAATGGAGGACCCTTATGTAAACAAGACAAAAGTCTTTTTCTGGTCTGCATCCTCTTAGCAGTTGTTGTATTGAGCCGTACTGTATTGTACCCATTCTGCAATCTGTTAATAAAGTTTTCAATCAATCAATCAATCAACCAATCAATCAATCAATCAATCAATCAATCAATCAATCAATCAATCAATCAATCAATCAATCAATCAATAAATCATGTAAACAAACCTATTCCAGCCCCAAAATACAACAAAGTTTAAAACTCATGTTTATCTGTTGTCTACTGTTAGTTCCTTTATCAAGAGCTCAGTCAATCAAGACTACTAGAGAATATATGTCTCCATTCCTTTTTTTATTCTTTTATTTAAAAAAAATAAAAATAAAAATGTATACATTATTATTTTGTAATTTGGGCGGGGCTACCCATTTGTACATATTTGGATCACAGACTAGCTCTTTTCCATTACCAAAAAAAAAGAACTAAAACATATGGGAATAAAAATATGTTACACAGACATCCTAAAGAGCTTCGATGTGTATACACGTTCCATAACTTGGGATGCGTGGGGATGTCAAAACATCTGAAAGTATACAATAGCTCCATTTCTTGTGGAAATCATAATGAAATTGTCTTTCCTGTTTTGTTTCGACTCTAACCACCAAACGCTGGCATCATTATCAATGATGCATTATTGCATCACATTGCATTACAAATGCATAACCCATAGCATGACAAATACACTGTACAACACAATACCCAAGAAATTAAACCATAGAAATAGAACTCATAGATTGGGTATACCCTGTGAGGCCCTCGGTTGCAAAATCACTTTTAGCTTTTAGCTATTTAAAAAAAGTCTGTAAATGTTTATATATTTTTTAGCACATTTACAATTTCAATGGGTCCTGTTGTTCAGCCTCACAAAATGCTATTAATAGTAATGTGTTTATAGGTCCCACATTCTGGCCTCTGAAGTTGCTAATGTCAATTTAATTTGGGCTTCACAGGGATACACAGAGTGAATTCGGAGGGGGGAAGAATCGGGAACCGCGTGACAACGTGAAACGTTCGTCGATAAGAACGCATCGACTGGCTTGGCCGCTGGCATCATGCGTTGTTGTGGACTGAATGAAGCGCTTTGTGTCACAGCGGATCTATGTGGCTTAGCTCTGTCGCTACGACTGAAGCCTCTGCACCGAACACACGTGTCTGTGGATCCCTCCGCGCCACTGCATTCCGGAGGAGGACGATGAATAAAACACGCGCGAGGGACACGGCGTTCCAACGTTTTTGAATTATTGAGTTCCTTCATCTGAAGGAGTTAAGTTGTCAAGTTATCAGCCGATCCATATACGTCGTCAGCGTCATCTTCTCCTCCTGGCTGATCCTGCAGACCTCGGTCCCCGCTGGCAGGTTCTGATGCTCCAAGAGGTCATGAACTCCCCTGAGTGGGGATGTTAATGGTGGGTAGAAGCACCTTGACCTTTGCCCCAGCAGATTGGCTGACTTTGATCCTACAATAAAGAGACAGTGCCTCCCCCTGGAGACCGAGAATACAAGGAGACAAGAGTACTTTTTATTGTTTCGGTGAAAGTGAAAAGAAATATAGGAAAAAAAGATTAGAGACGTGCTCTTTAACCCTTTCACTACCACACTACAGAAGGTTAACCTTTCACTACCACACTACAGAAGGTTAACCTTTCACTACCACGCTACAGACGGTTAGTGTGGTTGTGAAAGAAGGGAACCCCTTGTCGTGTGGCAGTGAAAGGGTTTTAACCTTCCGTATTGTCACAGTGAAAGGGTTAACCATTTGGTAGTGTGGCAGTGAAAGGGTTATAGTATCGTATAGCTACCGCTCTGCGTCCTACTGGAATATATCCCTATATCAGTCTATGCACTGAATAAATCTCCACATGCACCTTTACACACCTATTCGCCTGGCCACACCCCCATCCGCTCCTCTACATAAGCAGGGGTGTGGCCATACTAACAGCTCCTTCCTTATTTTCACCACGGCAAGTGTCTGTATACACCACTTGAGTTTAGTGTAAAGTAATTGTTGGAAAGGAGCTACGTTGAAGAGATGGAGCTGCGTTGACATTATATCTTTATTTTATCTCTCACAATTTTTTGAGGAAATACAGCGATGATGTCTTCGCCACCGGAATGTCTAGAAGATGATGATCATTCTGACCTCCACCGGCATTTTCGTATTAGGGGCTCGCGTCGCTGAGCTAATCCCCGCCGGCATTCCTCCGGCTCTGCAGTTGGACAGGTATTACCTCCGGCTCTGCAGTTGGACACGTTGCTTGAGAGGCGCTCTGCCGTGTGAGGGCTAGCGGCCTCTCTAGGGCGGGTGATCGTTTTGCGACACGAGCGCCAGGTGTGTTGTTGTGGGGGGAACGGCTGCACAACTTACGAAAGCCGGCTCCAGGCTGGTACCCTTTTTTGCTGCCTCTTAGCGGCGTGGAGAGGGTTCTGGTTTGATGCCCACGTTACATCAGGAGCTTTGTTACCTGGCACTGTATCCGAATCTGCGGTTCAATTCCCCGGATCTCTGGACAAACGGGTCCCCTCTGTCACCGCGCGGGCCCCGCTTTCAAGATGAAAATCACCCGGCGGGAGGGAGGTGAGTTTGGTGTTTCATTATGAGAATACCTCCACGCTCAAGTCGGCTATGGTCCGAGAGGGACTTGTGCCGGCACCGCTGTGGTAAACACCGTTCTAAAGAGGGACGTGTTGTCTTCTTTTTTCTCTTCTCTCTTCGGATGAGAAGAGGAAAAGGCAGCGGCTGTCTGAAGTGTGGGCCTGTATTGTGTTCTCATGTTGTGCAGTTTTCAGTGGTAGCCGCTTAGCTTGCTTCCTAGCTGGGTTGAGCTACCTGTTAGCCAGTTAGCTGTTTAGCTACGACGTTAGCTCCCTATGTTCACTCGGCTGGAAACGTTAGCTTGATGCTATCAGTTAGCCTAGAGTTGGCTGTTAGCTTGTGCTACAACCGTTGAAACTTTAGCCGTGAGAATAGCAGGCCCTAGCACTCTGACTACGACGTCATCTTTGACAGAAGATGTAGTCCGGCCTGCACCATCTGCAGGAGGGGCGTCTCGCCGGAGTGAGTTGCCCCGCCAGCGAGAGACCTTCGTCAACGTGGAGACCAGCCTGTTGTGGTCTTTCGTCCTGCGTTCGTTGGTGCAGGTAAGGGTCCGTTGGACATTACCCCACTCTTCCTGCCTTCCCCTCTCGAATGTTTTGTTAATAACGATGTTTTTTCCAAAACGTATGTTGCTTCACTACATTTGGAGATACGACATGTGCTGTGTGTGAATTGTCTTGATCGCTGGTATAGCTTGGGTACAACTGGCCGAAGCTTGTGCTTTTCTCTCTACCTAGAAAACAGCGTTGTTTTTTACGTGAGTAAAAATTAACTGGGTTTTTGTTGTATGATGAGAGGTTGTGTGTGTTCATGTAACTTTAGACAACGTAGCTGAGCCCACAACTGGCTGGGTTACCCTGCAATGCTATGCATAGTGGCATGTGATCGAGGGATGAGTCCCTCTCTCAGCTTGTGATGACAATAAACAGGTGGCAAGTTTTTTCTATTGGTTGTGAGACTTTCGTGAGTTCTTTTCAGGCTCCATGTTGTGGACCTCTGTTATTGTCAAGGTGAGTAGAACTTAAAAAGAAGTTCTTCTCTGTTGTATGTGTCTTGAGCTTGGTAGGTGATGCAATGCAGTAGAGACAATTTGTTCTTCTGCTCTGCTCCCTACTAGTAGTGTATATTGGGTCAGAGCCTCCTCCTCAGGGAGTTTCAGAGCCTCCTCTGTGAGTTTCAGAACCTCCCTCTCAGTGAGGGAGCCTCCTCAGAGTTTCAGAGCCTCCTCCTCAGAGAGTCTTAGTCCAATTGTTACATAGCTCAATGTTGCATATGTCTTTTCAATTATTACTCATGTGGGAAGTCTCTCTCTGGGGGTTCCCTGTCTCCTCTCTTTATAGGGCAGGGTTGACAGGGGTGTTTTCCCTCGGGCGCGTCATATGGGACCCATATCTGTGTCTTGGCCAGCTTCCTGCCGCTCTCCCAGGCGGCTTGGAGGGAACGTTATCTGGGTTCTTGTTAGAATTACCATTGATATGTTTTGGGTCTCGACGTGTACATAGTGCTGGCCCTGGGTGCTTCTGATATAATAATAATAATGCAGGACCTGTTCAGAGGTCTTTAATTGGCATGCAATTATCCTCAACGTTTAGCGATTAGCACACACGGTTAGCACACACACACACCGGAACACACACGCATGCATTGTCTCTTGTAGGATCGCCGATGCGATTCGTCTCTGCGATTAACCCATCCCGTCGCCCTTCCCCCCAAGGGCAGCCGGGAGCAGACAGGCATCGGCGAGGGCCACGCCAGGGGACCAATCCAAGTGCTCCTGCCCGTCTTCGTCAAGGACGCCACAGCGTTAGCGATCTGTTGTTGTGCATGTTTTTCCATTGGGTTTATCTTATCGGGGGGGAAACCCTTGCGAGCACGGGGAGAACATGCAAACTCCACACAGAAAGGCCTGGGAGATACCCCACCTGGGTACCTGGCATCATGGAAACCTGGTCCCCAAGCCGGAATCGAACCCTGGACCTTCTTGCTGTGAGGCGACAGTGTTAACCACTACACCACCGTGCCGCTGATAGGAACCACGGATGGTCTTGCGCGCCTTGGTTGCTCATCATTGAAACTGCGTTTTTGTCGGGCAACTAGGATGGAGTTTTGTCTCTTCCGAGCGCCAGTGTACTAGGTTAGTCTCGATAAATTCTCGTTCATCTCTGGGGGGAGATAACGGAATAGATCAAAGCATTGGCGGAGGGGTCTCACGCCTTTGGGGTGGGCCACCGGGCACGGCTTGGTGGCGCCCTCTGTGATGTTTTAGATCGACACGCGTACCTACCCCCCTCCTGGGACTGGGGATGGCAGCGTGATTAGGACACAGGACTGGTTCTGGTCGCGCCGGACCAGGTCAGTTAACCCGTTGTCCGCCGGGACGCAGATCTGCTGTTCTGGTACCCTGAGGGACTTGTGCTTTTTCGGGGAGGAAAATGCCGGGTCGGCCCGGGCGTTGCAGGGTTTGATGTTATGGAGATGTTTGTGATTATGTCACTGCGTGTTATCCTTCACTGTTGCTTGGTCCATATTGTGTTGTACCTTGCGCTGTGCTAAAGGAGCCTGGTCCTTCTCCATTCTTTTTCGCCCCTCTCTTCTCCTGCTTGGCGGGGCTGGGAGGGGGCTGTCAAGGTGGTTCTTGTAGAACCCCTCTGGCATCCCTGTGTACATCCTGGTCCGCCGGGCCCAGGTCCGACCTTGTTTTCGTCTACCTGTTGGCCTGGGTTAACCCCTTCTTGAAAACTGAAACACTTGTACTGCTGTATAGCCAGTGTATACCCGCAGTTGTGTTTTGGAGTTTTGGAGTTTTTTCTTGGGGGGTTATAGGAACAATCGCCTCATGTTAGAACCAAGGTGGTGGTTGGTTTCCAGGTGTGTTGGTAGCGGAGTCAACTCTCGGGGTAGGCCGGGCTTGGCCCTGTCTGCCTGTGAGTGTGCCCCCACACCTTTCATGTCGTCTGACAATCATGTCAGCCTTCTCTGCCTCGGCCCCTCTAGAGGGTCGGGTTTTTTTGTGGAGGCTGTGACATGGTGCACAGCATACCGTACGCCCCTTCCGCCGGGGTGCTGTTTTCAGCAGACCCCTTTGGCGCCTGTCTAGTCCGCAGTGCTCCAGGCTCAGGTCGAGTGGCCTGTTGCCTGGATTGAGGGATCGACCTCTTTTGGGGGTTGTCTCCCCGGTGCGCTGCCTGGTCCCGCTGTGGGTGTAGCCTCTTGAGTGCTTCGGGGCGGCGTGCTGTAGGGGGGAAGGGCCTGCTCTTGGATGGGCCCTGTCCAAATACGCTGGCGATGTGAGGGGTGGTGTCACTAGTGACCGCCTGGTGGGGTCTTGATGCTGTGGCGTCGTTGGCCTCACCAGGCCCCCTTTTCCGGGGGGTCCAGTCCCTTCCTGGGGTTGGGTCCTCCTTCGCGCTCCGCTGCTAAGGCCTTGCCACGGGCTTGGGTTTTTGCCCTTGACCCTGTGATATTAGGGGTTGTAACAGGGTTTTTATTTCTTCCCGTTCGTTCCCTAGTGGCATGTGGGTTGCGCGTTTGTGTAGTCGTGCGTTCTTCTGTGGGAAGGTAAGTCCCACGGTCTGCTCACCCTGTGCGTTTGAGTTGCTAAACCCCTCTTCGCACAGTCGGATCCGATTTCCTCCCATTCTCCACTACACGCTCGGGTGCCCCCTGGTTCTGATGGTTGTGGGGGGCCTCAGCGGGTACATTTGTCGAGCTTCCGCTCTGCTCAGCTCCTGTATTCCAGTAGGACGCAGAGCGGTAGCTATACGATACTATAACGTATGGTTATGTCTATAACCATAGTTATATGAGTATAGCGGACGAGGACCTGTCACTGAGGACCCTGTGGTCTTCGCCTTCGTGGTGAAAGACTTGGGAAGGAGCTGTTAGTATGGCCACACCCCTGCTTATGTAGAGGAGCGGATGGGGGTGTGGCCAGGCGAATAGGTGTGTAAAGGTGCATGTGGAGATTTATTCAGTGCATAGACTGATATAGGGATATATTCCAGTAGGACGCAGAGCGGTAGCTATACGATACTATAACCCTTTCACTGCCACACTACCAAATGGTTAACCCTTTCACTGTGACAATACGGAAGGTTAAAACCCTTTCACTGCCACACGACAAGGGGTTCCCTTCTTTCACAACCACACTAACCGTCTGTAGCGTGGTAGTGAATAGACTGCATAGACTGATATAGGGATATATTCCAGTAGGACACAGAGCGTCCGCTATACTCATATAACTATGGTTATAGACATAACCGTACGTTAACGCTGGTCTATGCGAGTGTGGAGCGAGTGCCGATTTTGAAAATCCACAGCTCATGAGCCTCTCTCTTCAGCTCTCCGTCTGAGTGAAGCAGGGAATCCCCTGCTAGCATTATACACTAAAGGAAAATAACAAATCCCCCCTGAAACAAAACAAACAAAGTAATTACCTGTCCAGGAGAAACCACTTTTCAGGTCCGGTTTTAGTTGCATCAGTCGATGCCATCGCTGAAAAGATCACTCTGGTCTTCATCCAGCTGCTGTCTTTTAAAAAACGGTATTGTTTTTTTCAGTGTCTCCTTCTCTCCCTCTGTGTCTCTTTCTCTCCCTCAGTGTCTCTTCTCTCCCTCAGTGTCTCCTTCTCTCCCTCAGTGTCTCCTTCTCTCCCTCAGTGTCTCCTTCTCTCCCTCAGTGTCTCTTCTCTCCCTCAGTGTCTCCTTCTCTCCCTCAGTGTCTCTCTTATCTCCCTCAGTGTCTCCTTCTCTCCCTCAGTGTCTCCTTCTCTCCCTCAGTGTCTCTCTTCTCTCCCTCAGTGTCTCCTTCTCTCCCTCAGTGGCTCCTTCTCTCCCTCAGTGTCTCTCTTCTCTCCCTCAGTGTCTCCTTCTCTCCCTCAGTGTCTCTTCTCTCCCTCAGTGTCTCTTCTCTCCCTCAGTGTCTCTTCTCTCCCTCAGTGTCTCCTTCTCTCCCTCAGTATCTCTTCTCTCCCCAGTGTCTCCTTCTCTCCCTCAGTGTCTCAGTGTCTCCTTCTCTCCCTCAGTGTCTCTTCTCTCCCTCAGTCTCTCTTCTCTCCCTCAGTGTCTCCTTCTCTCCCTCAGTCTCTCTTCTCTCCCTCAGTGTCTCCTTCTCTCCCTCAGTGTCTCCTTCTCTCTCTCAGTCTCTCTTCTCTCCCTCAGTCTCTCTTCTCTCCCTCAGTGTTTCCTTCTCTCCCTCAGTGTCTCCTTCTCTCTCTCAGTGTCTCTTCTCTCCCTCAGTCTCTCTTCTCTCCCTCAGTCTCTCTTCTCTCCCTCAGTGTCTCTTCTCTCCCTCAGTCTCTCTTCTCTCCCTCAGTCTCTCTTCTCTCCCTCAGTGTCTCCTTCTCTCCCTCAGTCTCTCTTCTCTCCCTCAGTGTCTCCTTCTCTCCCTCAGTGTCTCTTCTCTCCCTCAGTGTCTCCTTCTCTCCCTCAGTGTCTCTTCTCTCCCTCAGTCTCTCTTCTCTCCCTCAGTCTCTCTTCTCTCCCTCAGTCTCTCTTCTCTCCCTCAGTGTCTCCTTCTCTCCCTCAGTGTCTCTTCTCTCCCTCAGTGTCTCCTTCTCTCCCTCAGTGTCTCTTCTCTCCCTCAGTGTCTCTTCTCTCTCTCAGTCTCTCTTCTCTCCCTCAGTGTCTCCTTCTCTCCCTCAGTGTCTCCTTCTCTCCCTCAGTCTCTCTTCTCTCCCTCAGTGTCTCCTTCTCTCCCTCAGTGTCTCTTCTCTCCCTCAGTGTCTCTTCTCTCCCTCAGTGTCTCTTCTCTCCCTCAGTGTCTCCTTCTCTCCCTCAGTGTCTCCTTCTCTCCCTCAGTCTCTATTCTCTCCCTCAGTCTCTCTTCTCTCCCTCAGTGTCTCCTTCTCTCCCTCAGTCTCTCTTCTCTCCCCCAGTGTCTCCTTCTCTCCCTCAGTGTCTCCTTCTCTCCCTCAGTGTCTCCTTCTCTCCCTCAGTGTCTCTCTTCTCTCCCTCAGTGTCTCTTCTCTCCCTCAGTGTCTCCTTCTCTCCCTCAGTGTCTCCTTCTCTCCCTCAGTGTCTCTCTTCTCTCCCTCAGTGTCTCCTTCTCTCCCTCAGTGTCTCCTTCTCTCCCTCAGTGTCTCTTCTCTCCCTCAGTGTCTCTTCTCTCCCTCAGTGTCTCCTTCTCTCCCTCAGTGTCTCTTCTCTCCCTCAGTGTCTCCTTCTCTCCCTCAGTGTCTCCTTCTCTCCCTCAGTGTCTCCTTCTCTCCCTCAGTGTCTCCTTCTCTCCCTCAGTCTCTCTTCTCTCCCTCAGTGTCTCCTTCTCTCCCTCAGTCTCTCTTCTCTCCCCCAGTGTCTCCTTCTCTCCCTCAGTGTCTCCTTCTCTCCCTCAGTGTCTCCTTCTCTCCCTCAGTGTCTCTCTTCTCTCCCTCAGTGTCTCTTCTCTCCCTCAGTGTCTCCTTCTCTCCCTCAGTGTCTCCTTCTCTCCCTCAGTGTCTCTCTTCTCTCCCTCAGTGTCTCCTTCTCTCCCTCAGTGTCTCCTTCTCTCCCTCAGTGTCTCTTCTCTCCCTCAGTGTCTCTTCTCTCCCTCAGTGTCTCCTTCTCTCCCTCAGTGTCTCTTCTCTCCCTCAGTGTCTCCTTCTCTCCCTCAGTGTCTCCTTCTCTCCCTCAGTGTCTCCTTCTCTCCCTCAGTGTCTCCTTCTCTCCCTCAGTGTCTCCTTCTCTCCCTCAGTCTCTCTTCTCTCCCTCAGTGTCTCCTTCTCTCCCTCAGTGTCTCTCTTCTCTCCCTCAGTGTCTCTCTTCTCTCCCTCAGTGTCTCCTTCTCTCCCTCAGTGTCTCCTTCTCTCCCTCAGTGTCTCTTCTCTCCCTCAGTGTCTCTTCTCTCCCTCAGTGTCTCCTTCTCTCCCTCAGTGTCTCTTCTCTCCCTCAGTGTCTCCTTCTCTCCCTCAGTCTCTCTTCTCTCCCTCAGTGTCTCTTCTCTCCATCAGTCTCTCTTCTCTCCCTCAGTGTCTCTTCTCTGCCTCAGTGTCTCTTCTCTCCCTCAGTCTCTCTTTTCTCCCTCAGTGTCTCCTTCTCTCCCTCAGTGTCTCCTTCCCTCCCTCAGTGTCTCTTCTCTCCCTCAGTGTCTCCTTATCTCCCTCAGTGTCTCTTCTCTCCCTCAGTGTCTCCTTCTCTCCCTCAGTGTCTCCTTCTCTCCCTCAGTGTCTCCTTCTCTCCCTCAGTGTCTCTTCTCTCCCTCAGTGTCTCTTCTCTCCCTCAGTGTCTCCTTCTCTCCCTCAGTGTCTCTTCTCTTCCTCAGTGTCTCTTCTCTCCCTCAGTGTCTCCTTCTCTCCCTCAGTGTCTCCTTCTCTCCCTCAGTGTCTCCTTCTCTCCCTCAGTCTCTCTTCTCTCCCTCAGTGTCTCCTTCTCTCCCTCAGTGTCTCTCTTCTCTCCCTCAGTGTCTCTCTTCTCTCCCTCAGTGTCTCCTTCTCTCCCTCAGTGTCTCCTTCTCTCCCTCAGTGTCTCTTCTCTCCCTCAGTGTCTCTTCTCTCCCTCAGTGTCTCCTTCTCTCCCTCAGTGTCTCTTCTCTCCCTCAGTGTCTCTTCTCTCCCTCAGTGTCTCCTTCTCTCCCTCAGTGTCTCCTTCTCTCCCTCAGTCTCTCTTCTCTCCCTCAGTGTCTCCTTCTCTCCCTCAGTGTCTCCTTCCCTCCCTCAGTGTCTCTTCTCTCCCTCAGTGTCTCCTTATCTCCCTCAGTGTCTCCTTCTCTCCCTCAGTCTCTCTTCTCTCCCTCAGTGTCTCCTTCTCTCCCTCAGTCTCTCTTCTCTCCCTCAGTGTCTCCTTCTCTCCCTCAGTCTCTCTTCTCTCCCTCAGTGTCTCCTTCTCTCCCTCAGTCTCTCTTCTCTCCCTCAGTGTCTCTTCTCTCCCTCAGTCTCTCTTCTCTCCCTCAGTCTCTCTTCTCTCCCTCAGTGTCTCCTTCTCTCCCTCAGTCTCTCTTCTCTCCCTCAGTGTCTCTTCTCTCCCTCAGTCTCTCTTATCTCCCTCAGTCTCTCTTCTCTCCCTCAGTCTCTCTTCTCTCCCTCAGTGTCTCTTCTCTCCCTCAGTGTCTCCTTCTCTCCCTCAGTGTCTCTTCTCTCCCTCAGTGTCTCTTCTCTCCCTCAGTCTCTCTTCTCTCCCTCAGTCTCTCTTCTCTCCCTCAGTGTCTCTTCTCTCCCTCAGTGTCTCTTCTCTCCCTCAGTGTCTCCTTCTCTCCTTCAGTGTCTCCTTCTCTCCCTCAGTGTCTCTTCTCTCCCTCAGTCTCTCTTCTCTCCCTCAGTGTCTCTTCTCTCCCTCAGTGTCTCTTCTCTCCCTCAGTGTCTCCTTCTCTCTCTCAGTGTCTCCTTCTCTCTCTCAGTGTCTCCTTCTCTCTCTCAGTGTCTCCTTCTCTCTCTCAGTGTCTCCTTCTCTCCCTCAGTGTCTCCTTCTCTCCCTCAGTGTCTCCTTCTCTCACTCAGTGTCTCCTTCTCTCCCTCAGTGTCTCTTCTCTCCTTCAGTGTCTCCTTCTCTCCCTCAGTGTCTCCTTCTCTCCCTCAGTGTCTCCTTCTCTCACTCAGTGTCTCCTTCTCTCCCTCAGTGTCTCTTCTCTCCTTCAGTGTCTCCTTCTCTCCCTCAGTCTCTCTTCTCTCCCTCAGTCTCTTCTCTCCCTCCTTGTCTCCTTCTCTCCCTCAGTGTCTCTTCTCTCCCTCAGTGTCTCTTCTCTCCCTCAGTCTCTTCTCTCCCTCCTTGTCTCCTTCTCTCCCTCAGTCTCTCTTCTCTCCCTCAGTGTCTCTTCTCTCCCTCAGTGTCTCTTCTCTCCCTCAGTGTCTCTTCTCTCCCTCAGTGTCTCTTCTCCCCCTCAGTGTCTCTTCTCTCCCTCAGTGTCTCTTCTCTCCCTCAGTGTCTCTTCTCTCACTCAGTCTCTCTTCTCTCCCTCAATGTCTCTTCTCTCCCTCAGTGTCTCCTTCTCTCCCTCAGTCTCTTCTCTCCCTCAGTGTCTCTTCTCTCCCTCAGTGTCTCCTTTTCTCCCTCAGTCTCTCTTCTCTCCCTCAGTGTCTCTTCTCTCCCTCAGTCTCTCTTCTCTCCCTCAGTGTCTCCTTCTCTCCCTCTGTGTCTCCTTCTCTCCCTCAGTGTCTCTTCTCTCCCTCAGTGTCTCTTCTCTCCCTCAGTGTCTCCTTCTCTCCCTCAGTGTCTCCTTCTCTCCCTCAGTGTCTCCTTCTCTCTCTCCTTGTCTCCTTCTCTCCCTCAATGTCTCTTATCTCCATCAGTGTCTCCTTCTCTCCCTCAGTCTCTCTTCTCTCCCTCAGTGTCTCCTTCTCTCCCTCAGTCTCTCTTCTCTCCCTCAGTGTCTCCTTCTCTCCCTCAGTCTCTCTTCTCTCCCTCAGTGTCTCCTTCTCTCCCTCAGTCTCTCTTCTCTCCCTCAGTGTCTCTTCTCTCCCTCAGTCTCTCTTCTCTCCCTCAGTCTCTCTTCTCTCCCTCAGTGTCTCCTTCTCTCACTCAGTCTCTCTTCTCTCCCTCAGTGTCTCTTATCTCCCTCAGTCTCTCTTATCTCCCTCAGTCTCTCTTCTCTCCCTCAGTCTCTCTTCTCTCCCTCAGTGTCTCTTCTCTCCCTCAGTGTCTCCTTCTCTCCCTCAGTGTCTCTTCTCTCCCTCAGTGTCTCTTCTCTCCCTCAGTCTCTCTTCTCTCCCTCAGTGTCTCTCTTCTCTCCCTCAGTGTCTCTTCTCTCCCTCAGTGTCTCCTTCTCTCCCTCAGTGTCTCCTTCTCTCCCTCAGTGTCTCTTCTCTCCCTCAGTCTCTCTTCTCTCCCTCAGTGTCTCTTCTCTCCCTCAGTGTCTCTTCTCTCCCTCAGTGTCTCCTTCTCTCTCTCAGTGTCTCCTTCTCTCTCTCAGTGTCTCCTTCTCTCTCTCAGTGTCTCCTTCTCTCTCTCAGTGTCTCCTTCTCTCCCTCAGTGTCTCCTTCTCTCCCTCAGTGTCTCCTTCTCTCCCTCAGTGTCTCCTTCTCTCCCTCAGTGTCTCTTCTCTCGCTTCCCTCAGTGTCTCCTTCTCTCCCTCAGTGTCTCCTTCTCTCCCTCAGTGTCTCCTTCTCTCCCTCAGTGTCTCTTCTCTCCCTCAGTGTCTCCTTCTCTCCCTCAGTGTCTCCTTCTCTCCCTCAGTGTCTCCTTCTCTCCTCAGTTCTCCTTCTCTCCCTCAGTGTCTCTTCTCTCCTCAGTGTCTCTTCTCTCCTCAGTGTCTCTTCTCTCCCTCAGTCTCTCTTCTCTCCCTCAGTGTCTCCTTCTCTCCCTCAGTGTCTCTTCTCTCCCTCAGTCTCTCTTCTCTCCCTCAGTGTCTCCTTCTCTCCCTCAGTGTCTCCTTCTCTCCCTCAGTCTCTCTTCTCTCCCTCAGTGTCTCCTTCTCTCCCTCAGTGTCTCCTTCTCTCCCTCAGTCTCTCTTCTCTCCCTCAGTGTCTCTTCTCTCCCTCAGTGTCTCCTTCTCTCCCTCGTGTCTCTTCTCTCCTCAGTGTCTCCTTCTCTCCCTCAGTCTCTCTTCTCTCCCTCAGTGTCTCTTCTCTCCCTCAGTGTCTCTTATCTCCCTCAGTCTCTCTTCTCACCCTCAGTGTCTCCTTCTCTCCCTCAGTGTCTCTTCTCTCCCTCAGTCTCTCTTCTCCTCAGTGTCTCCTTCTCTCGATCAGTGTTTCTTCTCTCCCTCAGTGTCTCTTCTTCTCTCCCTCAGTCTCTCTTCTCTCCCTCAGTGTCTCTTCTCTCCCTCAGTGTCTCCTTCTCTCCCTCAGTGTCTCTTCTCTCCCTCAGTCTCTCTTCTCTCCCTCAGTCTCTCTTCTCTCCCTCAGTCTCTCTTCTCTCCCTCAGTGTCTCCTTCTCTCCCTCAGTGTCTCTTCTCTCCCTCAGTGTCTCCTTCTCTCCCTCAGTGTCTCTTCTCTCCCTCAGTGTCTCTTCTCTCTCTCAGTCTCTCTTCTCTCCCTCAGTGTCTCCTTCTCTCCCTCAGTGTCTCCTTCTCTCCCTCAGTCTATCTTCTCTCCCTCAGTGTCTCCTTCTCTCCCTCAGTGTCTCTTCTCTCCCTCAGTGTCTCTTCTCTCCCTCAGTGTCTCTTCTCTCCCTCAGTGTCTCCTTCTCTCCCTCAGTGTCTCCTTCTCTCCCTCAGTCTCTATTCTCTCCCTCAGTCTCTCTTCTCTAACTCAGTGTCTCCTTCTCTCCCTCAGTCTCTCTTCTCTCCCCCAGTGTCTCCTTCTCTCCCTCAGTGTCTCCTTCTCTCCCTCAGTGTCTCCTTCTCTCCCTCAGTGTCTCTCTTCTCTCCCTCAGTGTCTCTTCTCTCCCTCAGTGTCTCCTTCTCTCCCTCAGTGTCTCCTTCTCTCCCTCAGTGTCTCTCTTCTCTCCCTCAGTGTCTCCTTCTCTCCCTCAGTGTCTCCTTCTCTCCCTCAGTGTCTCTTCTCTCCCTCAGTGTCTCTTCTCTCCCTCAGTGTCTCCTTCTCTCCCTCAGTGTCTCCTTCTCTCCCTCAGTGTCTCCTTCTCTCCCTCAGTGTCTCCTTCTCTCCCTCAGTGTCTCTTCTCTCCCTCAGTGTCTCCTTCTCTCCCTCAGTCTCTCTTCTCTCCCTCAGTGTCTCCTTCTCTCCCTCAGTGTCTCTCTTCTCTCCCTCAGTGTCTCTCTTCTCTCCCTCAGTGTCTCCTTCTCTCCCTCAGTGTCTCCTTCTCTCCCTCAGTGTCTCTTCTCTCCCTCAGTGTCTCTTCTCTCCCTCAGTGTCTCCTTCTCTCCCTCAGTGTCTCTTCTCTCCCTCAGTGTCTCCTTCTCTCCCTCAGTCTCTCTTCTCTCCCTCAGTGTCTCTTCTCTCCCTCAGTCTCTCTTCTCTCCCTCAGTGTCTCTTCTCTGCCTCAGTGTCTCTTCTCTCCCTCAGTCTCTCTTTTCTCCCTCAGTGTCTCCTTCTCTCCCTCAGTGTCTCCTTCCCTCCCTCAGTGTCTCTTCTCTCCCTCAGTGTCTCCTTATCTCCCTCAGTGTCTCTTCTCTCCCTCAGTGTCTCCTTCTCTCCCTCAGTGTCTCCTTCTCTCCCTCAGTGTCTCCTTCTCTCCCTCAGTGTCTCTTCTCTCCCTCAGTGTCTCTTCTCTCCCTCAGTGTCTCCTTCTCTCCCTCAGTGTCTCTTCTCTTCCTCAGTGTCTCTTCTCTCCCTCAGTGTCTCCTTCTCTCCCTCAGTGTCTCCTTCTCTCCCTCAGTGTCTCCTTCTCTCCCTCAGTCTCTCTTCTCTCCCTCAGTGTCTCCTTCTCTCCCTCAGTGTCTCTCTTCTCTCCCTCAGTGTCTCTCTTCTCTCCCTCAGTGTCTCCTTCTCTCCCTCAGTGTCTCCTTCTCTCCCTCAGTGTCTCTTCTCTCCCTCAGTGTCTCTTCTCTCCCACAGTGTCTCCTTCTCTCCCTCAGTGTCTCTTCTCTCCCTCAGTGTCTCTTCTCTCCCTCAGTGTCTCCTTCTCTCCCTCAGTGTCTCCTTCTCTCCCTCAGTCTCTCTTCTCTCCCTCAGTGTCTCCTTCTCTCCCTCAGTGTCTCCTTCCCTCCCTCAGTGTCTCTTCTCTCCCTCAGTGTCTCCTTATCTCCCTCAGTGTCTCTTCTCTCCCTCAGTGTCTCCTTCTCTCCCTCAGTCTCTCTTCTCTCCCTCAGTGTCTCCTTCTCTCCCTCAGTGTCTCTTCTCTCCCTCAGTGTCTCCTTCTCTCCCTCAGTGTCTCTTCTCTCCCTCAGTCTCTCTTCTCTCCCTCAGTTTCTCTTCTCTCCCTCAGTCTCTCTTCTCTCCCTCAGTGTCTCCTTCTCTCCCTCAGTGTCTCTTCTCTCCCTCAGTGTCTCCTTCTCTCCCTCAGTGTCTCTTCTCTCCCTCAGTGTCTCTTCTCTCTCTCAGTCTCTCTTCTCTCCCTTAGTGTCTCCTTCTCTCCCTCAGTGTCTCCTTCTCTCCCTCAGTCTCTCTTCTCTCCCTCAGTGTCTCCTTCTCTCCCTCAGTGTCTCTTCTCTCCCTCAGTGTCTCTTCTCTCCCTCAGTGTCTCCTTCTCTCCCTCAGTGTCTCCTTCTCTCCCTCAGTCTCTATTCTCTCCCTCAGTCTCTCTTCTCTAACTCAGTGTCTCCTTCTCTCCCTCAGTCTCTCTTCTCTCCCTCAGTGTCTCCTTCTCTCCCTCAGTGTCTCCTTCTCTCCCTCAGTGTCTCCTTCTCTCCCTCAGTGTCTCTCTTCTCTCCCTCAGTGTCTCTTCTCTCCCTCAGTGTCTCCTTCTCTCCCTCAGTGTCTCCTTCTCTCCCTCAGTGTCTCTCTTCTCTCCCTCAGTGTCTCCTTCTCTCCCTCAGTGTCTCCTTCTCTCCCTCAGTGTCTCTTCTCTCCCTCAGTGTCTCTTCTCTCCCTCAGTGTCTCCTTCTCTCCCTCAGTGTCTCTTCTCTCCCTCAGTGTCTCCTTCTCTCCCTCAGTGTCTCCTTCTCTCCCTCAGTGTCTCCTTCTCTCCCTCAGTGTCTCCTTCTCTCCCTCAGTGTCTCTTCTCTCCCTCAGTGTCTCCTTCTCTCCCTCAGTCTCTCTTCTCTCCCTCAGTGTCTCCTTCTCTCCCTCAGTGTCTCTCTTCTCTCCCTCAGTGTCTCTCTTCTCTCCCTCAGTGTCTCCTTCTCTCCCTCAGTGTCTCCTTCTCTCCCTCAGTGTCTCTTCTCTCCCTCAGTGTCTCTTCTCTCCCTCAGTGTCTCCTTCTCTCCCTCAGTGTCTCTTCTCTCCCTCAGTGTCTCCTTCTCTCCCTCAGTCTCTCTTCTCTCCCTCAGTGTCTCTTCTCTCCCTCAGTCTCTCTTCTCTCCCTCAGTGTCTCTTCTCTGCCCTCAGTGTCTCTTCTCTCCCTCAGTCTCTCTTTTCTCCCTCAGTGTCTCCTTCTCTCCCTCAGTGTCTCCTTCCCTCCCTCAGTGTCTCTTCTCTCCCTCAGTGTCTCCTTATCTCCCTCAGTGTCTCTTCTCTCCCTCAGTGTCTCCTTCTCTCCCTCAGTGTCTTCTTCTCTCCCTCAGTGTCTCCTTCTCTCCCTCAGTGTCTCTTCTCTCCCTCAGTGTCTCTTCTCTCCCTCAGTGTCTCCTTCTCTCCCTCAGTGTCTCTTCTCTTCCTCAGTGTCTCTTCTCTCCTCAGTGTCTCCTTCTCTCCCTCAGTGTCTCCTTCTCTCCCTCAGTGTCTCCTTCTCTCCCTCAGTCTCTCTTCTCTCCCTCAGTGTCTCCTTCTCTCCCTCAGTGTCTCTCTTCTCTCCCTCAGTGTCTCTCTTCTCTCCCTCAGTGTCTCCTTCTCTCCCTCAGTGTCTCCTTCTCTCCCTCAGTGTCTCTTCTCTCCCTCAGTGTCTCTTCTCTCCCTCAGTGTCTCCTTCTCTCCCTCAGTGTCTCTTCTCTCCCTCAGTGTCTCTTCTCTCCCTCAGTGTCTCCTTCTCTCCCTCAGTGTCTCCTTCTCTCCCTCAGTCTCTCTTCTCTCCCTCAGTGTCTCCTTCTCTCCCTCAGTGTCTCCTTCCCTCCCTCAGTGTCTCTTCTCTCCCTCAGTGTCTCCTTATCTCCCTCAGTGTCTCTTCTCTCCCTCAGTGTCTCCTTCTCTCCCTCAGTGTCTCCTTCTCTCCCTCAGTGTCTCTTCTCTCCCTCAGTGTCTCTTCTCTCCCTCAGTGTCTCCTTCTCTCCCTCAGTGTCTCTTCTCTTCCTCAGTGTCTCTTCTCTCCCTCAGTGTCTCCTTCTCTCCCTCAGTGTCTCCTTCCTCCCTCAGTGTCTCTTCTCTCCCTCAGTGTCTCCTTATCTCCCTCAGTGTCTCTTCTCTCCCTCAGTGTCTCCTTCTCTCCCTCAGTGTCTCCTTCTCTCCCTCAGTGTCTCTTCTCTCCCTCAGTGTCTCCTTCTCTCCCTCAGTGTCTCCTTCTCTCCCTCAGTGTCTCTCTTCTCTCCCTCAGTGTCTCCTTCTCTCCCTCAGTGTCTCCTTCTCTCCCTCAGTGTCTCTTCTCTCCCTCGGTGTCTCTTCTCTCCCTCAGTGTCTCCTTCTCTCCCTCAGTGTCTCTTCTCTCCCTCAGTGTCTCCTTCTCTCCCTCAGTGTCTCCTTCTCTCCCTCAGTGTCTCCTTCTCTCCCTCAGTGTCTCCTTCTCTCCCTCAGTGTCTCTTCTCTCCCTCAGTGTCTCCTTCTCTCCCTCAGTCTCTCTTCTCTCCCTCAGTGTCTCCTTCTCTCCCTCAGTGTCTCTCTTCTCTCCCTCAGTGTCTCTCTTCTCTCCCTCAGTGTCTCCTTCTCTCCCTCAGTGTCTCCTTCTCTCCCTCAGTGTCTCTTCTCTCCCTCAGTGTCTCTTCTCTCCCTCAGTGTCTCCTTCTCTCCCTCAGTGTCTCTTCTCTCCCTCAGTGTCTCCTTCTCTCCCTCAGTCTCTCTTCTCTCCCTCAGTGTCTCTTCTCTCCCTCAGTCTCTCTTCTCTCCCTCAGTGTCTCTTCTCTGCCTCAGTGTCTCTTCTCTCCCTCAGTCTCTCTTTTCTCCCTCAGTGTCTCCTTCTCTCCCTCAGTGTCTCCTTCCCTCCCTCAGTGTCTCTTCTCTCCCTCAGTGTCTCCTTATCTCCCTCAGTGTCTCTTCTCTCCCTCAGTGTCTCCTTCTCTCCCTCAGTGTCTCCTTCTCTCCCTCAGTGTCTCCTTCTCTCCCTCAGTGTCTCTTCTCTCCCTCAGTGTCTCTTCTCTCCCTCAGTGTCTCCTTCTCTCCCTCAGTGTCTCTTCTCTTCCTCAGTGTCTCTTCTCTCCCTCAGTGTCTCCTTCTCTCCCTCAGTGTCTCCTTCTCTCCCTCAGTGTCTCCTTCTCTCCCTCAGTCTCTCTTCTCTCCCTCAGTGTCTCCTTCTCTCCCTCAGTGTCTCTCTTCTCTCCCTCAGTGTCTCTCTTCTCTCCCTCAGTGTCTCCTTCTCTCCCTCAGTGTCTCCTTCTCTCCCTCAGTGTCTCTTCTCTCCCTCAGTGTCTCTTCTCTCCCTCAGTGTCTCCTTCTCTCCCTCAGTGTCTCTTCTCTCCCTCAGTGTCTCTTCTCTCCCTCAGTGTCTCCTTCTCTTCCTCAGTGTCTCCTTCTCTCCCTCAGTCTCTCTTCTCTCCCTCAGTGTCTCCTTCTCTCCCTCAGTGTCTCCTTCCCTCCCTCAGTTTCTCTTCTCTCCCTCAGTGTCTCCGTATCTCCCTCAGTGTCTCTTCTCTCCCTCAGTGTCTCCTTCTCTCCCTCAGTGTCTCCTTCTCTCCCTCAGTGTCTCCTTCTCTCCCTCAGTGTCTCTTCTCTCCCTCAGTGTCTCTTCTCTCCCTCAGTGTCTCCTTCTCTCCCTCAGTGTCTCTTCTCTTCCTCAGTGTCTCTTCTCTCCCTCAGTGTCTCCTTCTCTCCCTCAGTGTCTCCTTCCCTCCCTCAGTGTCTCTTCTCTCCCTCAGTGTCTCCTTATCTCCCTCAGTGTCTCTTCTCTCCCTCAGTGTCTCCTTCTCTCCCTCAGTGTCTCCTTCTCTCCCTCAGTGTCTCCTTCTCTCCCTCAGTGTCTCCTTCTCTCCCTCAGTGTCTCTTCTTTCCCTCAGTGTCTCCTTCTCTCCCTCAGTGTCTCTTCTCTTCCTCAGTGTCTCTTCTCTCCCTCAGTGTCTCCTTCTCTCCCTCAGTGTCTCCTTCTCTCCCTCAGTGTCTCCTTCTCTCCCTCAGTCTCTCTTCTCTCCCTCAGTGTCTCCTTCTCTCCCTCAGTGTCTCTCTTCTCTCCCTCAGTGTCTCTCTTCTCTCCCTCAGTGTCTCCTTCTCTCCCTCAGTGTCTCCTTCTCTCCCTCAGTGTCTCTTCTCTCCCTCAGTGTCTCTTCTCTCCCTCAGTGTCTCCTTCTCTCCCTCAGTGTCTCTTCTCTCCCTCAGTGTCTCCTTCTCTCCCTCAGTCTCTCTTCTCTCCCTCAGTGTCTCTTCTCTCCCTCAGTCTCTCTTCTCTCCCTCAGTGTCTCCTTCTCTCCCTCAGTGTCTCCCTCTCTCCCTCAGTGTCTCCTTCTCTCCCTCAGTGTATCTTCTCTCCCTCAGTGTCTCTTCTCTCCCTCAGTGTCTCCTTCTCTCCCTCAGTGTCTCCTTCTCTCCCTCAGTGTCTCTTCTCTCCCTCAGTGTCTCCTTCTCTCCCTCAGTGTCTCCTTCTCTCCCTCAGTGTCTCCTTCTCTCCCTCAGTGTCTCTTCTCTCCTTCAGTGTCTCCTTCTCTCCCTCAGTGTCTCCTTCTTTCCCTCAGTGTCTCCTTCTCTCCCTCAGTGTCTCTTCTCTCCCTCAGTGTCTCCTTCTCTCCCTCAGTGTCTCCTTCTCTCCCTCAGTGTCTCCTTCTCTCCCTCAGTGTCTCCTTCTCTCCCTCAGTGTCTCCTTCTCTCCCTCAGTGTCTCTTCTCTCCCTCAGTGTCTCCTTCTCTCCCTCAGTGTCTCCTTCTCTCCCTCAGTTTCTCTTCTCTCCCTCAGTGTCTCTTCTCTCCCTCAGTGTCTCCTTCTCTCCCTCAGTGTCTCCTTCTCTCCCTCAGTGTCTCTTATCTCCCTCAGTGTCTCCTCTCTCCCTCAGTGTCTCTTCTCTCCCTCAGTGTCTCTTATCTCCCTCAGTGTCTCTTGTCTCCCTCAGTGTCTCCTTCTCTCCCTCAGTGTCTCCTTCTCTCCCTCAGTGTCTCTTCTCTCCCTCAGTCTCTCTTCTCTCCCTCAGTGTCTCCTTCTCTCCCTCAGTGTCTCTTCTCTCCCCCAGTCTCTCTTCTCTCCCTCAGTGTCTCCTTCTCTCCCTCAGTCTCTCTTCTCTCCCTCAGTGTCTCCTTCTCTCCCTCAGTGTCTCTTCTCTCCTTCAGTGTCTCCTTCTCTCCCTCAGTGTCTCTTCTCTCCCTCAGTCTCTCTTCTCTCCCTCAGTCTCTCTTCTCTCCCTCAGTGTCTCCTTCTCTCCCTCAGTGTCTCTTCTCTCCCTCAGTGTCTCCTTCTCTCCCTCAGTGTCTCTTCTCTCCATCAGTGTCTCTTCTCTCTCTCAGTCTCTCTTCTCTCCCTCAGTGTCTCCTTCTCTCCCTCAGTGTCTCCTTCTCTCCCTCAGTCTCTCTTCTCTCCCTCAGTGTCTCCTTCTCTCCCTCAGTGTCTCTTCTCTCCCTCAGTGTCTCTTCTCTCCCTCAGTGTCTCTTCTCTCCCTCAGTGTCTCCTTCTCTCCCTCAGTGTCTCCTTCTCTCCCTCAGTCTCTCTTCTCTCCCTCAGTCTCTCTTCTCTCCCTCAGTGTCTCCTTCTCTCCCTCAGTCTCTCTTCTCTCCCCCAGTGTCTCCTTCTCTCCCTCAGTGTCTCCTTCTCTCCCTCAGTGTCTCCTTCTCTCCCTCAGTGTCTCTCTTCTCTCCCTCAGTGTCTCTTCTCTCCCTCAGTGTCTCCTTCTCTCCCTCAGTGTCTCCTTCTCTCCCTCAGTGTCTCTCTTCTCTCCCTCAGTGTCTCCTTCTCTCCCTCAGTGTCTCCTTCTCTCCCTCAGTGTCTCTTCTCTCCCTCAGTCTCTCTTCTCTCCCCCAGTGTCTCCTTCTCTCCCTCAGTGTCTCCATCTCTCCCTCAGTGTCTCCTTCTCTCCCTCAGTGTCTCTCTTCTCTCCCTCAGTGTCTCTTCTCTCCCTCAGTGTCTCCTTCTCTCTCTCAGTGTCTCTCTTCTCTCCCTCAGTGTCTCCTTCTCTCCCTCAGTGTCTCTCTTCTCTCCCTCAGTGTCTCTTCTCTCCCTCAGTGTCTCCTTCTCTCCCTCAGTGTCTCTCTTCTCTCCCTCAGTGTCTCCTTCTCTCCCTCAGTGTCTCCTTCTCTCCCTCAGTGTCTCCTTCTCTCCCTCAGTGTCTCTTATCTCCCTCAGTGTCTCTTCTCTCCATCAGTGTCTCTTCTCTCCCTCAGTGTCTCCTTCTCTCCCTCAGTCTCTCTTCTCTCCCTCAGTGTCTCCTTCTCTCCCTCAGTGTCTCTCTTCTCTCCCTCAGTGTCTCTCTTCTCTCCCTCAAAGTCTCCTTCTCTCCCCCAGTGTCTCCTTCTCTCCCTCAGTGTCTCTTCTCTCCCTCAGTGTCTCTTCTCTCCCTCAGTGTCTCCTTCTCTCCCTCAGTGTCTCTTCTCTCCCTCAGTCTCTCTTCTCTCCCTCAGTGTCTCTTCTCTCCCTCAGTCTCTCTTCTTTCCTCAGTGTCTCCTTCTCTCCCTCAGTGTCTCTTATCTCCCTCAGTGACTCTTCTCTCCCTCAGTGTCTCTTCTCTCCCTCAGTGTCTCCTTCTCTCCCTCAGTATCTCCTTCTCTCCCTCAGTGTCTCCTTCTCTCCCTCAGTGTCTCTTCTCTCCTTCAGTGTCTCCTTCTCTCCCTCAGTGTCTCCTTCTCTCCCTCAGTGTCTCTCTTCTCTCCCTCAGTGTCTCCTTCTCTCCCTCAGTGTCTCTTCTCTCCCTCAGTGTCTCTTCTCTCCCTCAGTGTCTCTTATCTCCCTCAGTGTCTCTTCTCTCCCTCAGTGTCTCTTCTCTCCCTCAGTGTCTCCTTCTCTCCCTCAGTGTCTCTTCTCTCCCTCAGTGTCTCCTTCTCTCCCTCAGTGTCTCCTTCTCTCCCTCAGTCTCTCTTCTCTCCCTCAGTGTCTCCTTCTCTCCCTCAGTGTCTCCTTCTCTCCCTCAGTGTCTCTTCTCTCCCTCAGTGTCTCTTCTCTCCCTCAGTGTCTCCTTCTCTCCCTCAGTGTCTCCTTCTCTCCCTCAGTGTCTCCTTCTCTCTCTCAGTGTCTCTTCTCTCCCTCAGTGTCTCCTTCTCTCCCTCAGTGTCTCCTTCTCTCCCTCAGTTTCTCTTCTCTCCCTCAGTGTCTCCTTCTCTCCCTCAGTGTCTCCTTCTCTCCCTCAGTGTCTCTTCTCTCCCTCAGTGTCTCCTTCTCTCCCTCAGTGTCTCCTTCTCTCCCTCAGTCTCTCTTCTCTCCCTCAGTGTCTCTTCTCTCCCTCAGTGTCTCTTCTCTCCCTCAGTGTCTCTTATCTCCCTCAGTGTCCCCTTCTCTCCCTCAGTGTCTCCTTCTCTCCCTCAGTGTCTCTTCTCTCCCTCAGTCTCTCTTCTCTCCCTCAGTGTCTCCTTCTCTCCCTCAGCGTCTCTTCTCTCCCTCAGTCTCTCTTCTCTCCCTCAGTGTCTCCTTCTCTCCCTCAGTCTCTCTTCTCTCCCTCAGTGTCTCCTTCTCTCCCTCAGTGTCTCTTCTCTCCCTCAGTGTCTCCTTCTCTCCCTCAGTGTCTCTTCTCTCCCTCAGTGTCTCTTCTCTCCCTCAGTGTCTCCTTCTCTCCCTCAGTGTCTCCTTCTCTCCCTCAGTGTCTCTTCTCTCCCTCAGTGTCTCCTTCTCTCCCTCAGTGTCTCCTTCTCGCCCTCAGTGTCTCTTCTCTCCCTCAGTGTCTCTTCTCTCCCTCAGTGTCTCCTTCTCTCCCTCAGTGTCTCCTTCTCTCCCTCAGTGTCTCTTATCTCCCTCAGTGTCTCTTCTCTCCCTCAGTGTCTCTTCTCTCCCTCAGTGTCTCTTATCTCCCTCAGTGTCTCTTGTCTCCCTCAGTGTCTCCTTCTCTCCCTCAGTGTCTCCTTCTCTCCCTCAGTCTCTCTTCTCTCCCTCAGTGTCTCTTCTCTCCCTCAGTGTCTCTTCTCTCCCTCAGTGTCTCTTATCTCCCTCAGTGTCTCCTTCTCTCCCTCAGTGTCTCCTTCTCTCCCTCAGTGTCTCTTCTCTCCCTCAGTCTCTCTTCTCTCCCTCAGTGTCTCCTTCTCTCCCTCAGTGTCTCTTCTCTCCCTCAGTCTCTCTTCTCTCCCTCAGTGTCTCCTTCTCTCCCTCAGTCTCTCTTCTCTCCCTCAGTGTCTCCTTCTCTCCCTCAGTGTCTCTTCTCTCCCTCAGTGTCTCCTTCTCTCCCTCAGTGTCTCTTCTCTCCCTCAGTCTCTCTTCTCTCCCTCAGTCTCTCTTCTCTCCCTCAGTGTCTCCTTCTCTCCCTCAGTGTCTCTTCTCTCCCTCAGTGTCTCCTTCTCTCCCTCAGTGTCTCTTCTCTCCATCAGTGTCTCTTCTCTCTCTCAGTCTCTCTTCTCTCCCTCAGTGTCTCCTTCTCTCCCTCAGTGTCTCCTTCTCTCCCTCAGTCTCTCTTCTCTCCCTCAGTGTCTCCTTCTCTCCCTCAGTGTCTCTTCTCTCCCTCAGTGTCTCTTCTCTCCCTCAGTGTCTCTTCTCTCCCTCAGTGTCTCCTTCTCTCCCTCAGTGTCTCCTTCTCTCCCTCAGTCTCTCTTCTCTCCCTCAGTCTCTCTTCTCTCCCTCAGTGTCTCCTTCTCTCCCTCAGTCTCTCTTCTCTCCCCCAGTGTCTCCTTCTCTCCCTCAGTGTCTCCTTCTCTCCCTCAGTGTCTCCTTCTCTCCCTCAGTGTCTCTCTTCTCTCCCTCAGTGTCTCTTCTCTCCCTCAGTGTCTCCTTCTCTCCCTCAGTGTCTCCTTCTCTCCCTCAGTGTCTCTCTTCTCTCCCTCAGTGTCTCCTTCTCTCCCTCAGTGTCTCCTTCTCTCCCTCAGTGTCTCTTCTCTCCCTCAGTCTCTCTTCTCTCCCCCAGTGTCTCCTTCTCTCCCTCAGTGTCTCCATCTCTCCCTCAGTGTCTCCTTCTCTCCCTCAGTGTCTCTCTTCTCTCCCTCAGTGTCTCTTCTCTCCCTCAGTGTCTCCTTCTCTCCCTCAGTGTCTCTCTTCTCTCCCTCAGTGTCTCCTTCTCTCCCTCAGTGTCTCTCTTCTCTCCCTCAGTGTCTCTTCTCTCCCTCAGTGTCTCCTTCTCTCCCTCAGTGTCTCTCTTCTCTCCCTCAGTGTCTCCTTCTCTCCCTCAGTGTCTCCTTCTCTCCCTCAGTGTCTCCTTCTCTCCCTCAGTGTCTCTTATCTCCCTCAGTGTCTCTTCTCTCCCTCAGTGTCTCTTCTCTCCCTCAGTGTCTCTTATCTCCCTCAGTGTCTCTTGTCTCCCTCAGTGTCTCCTTCTCTCCCTCAGTGTCTCCTTCTCTCCCTCAGTGTCTCTTCTCTCCCTCAGTCTCTCTTCTCTCCCTCAGTGTCTCCATCTCTCCCTCAGTGTCTCTTCTCTCCCCCAGTCTCTCTTCTCTCCCTCAGTGTCTCCTTCTCTCCCTCAGTCTCTCTTCTCTCCCTCAGTGTCTCCTTCTCTCCCTCAGTGTCTCTTCTCTCCCTCAGTGTCTCCTTCTCTCCCTCAGTGTCTCTTCTCTCCCTCAGTCTCTCTTCTCTCCCTCAGTCTCTCTTCTCTCCCTCAGTGTCTCCTTCTCTCCCTCAGTGTCTCTTCTCTCCCTCAGTGTCTCCTTCTCTCCCTCAGTGTTCTCTTCTCTCCATCAGTGTCTCTTCTCTCTCTCAGTCTCTCTTCTCTCCCTCAGTGTCTCCTTCTCTCCCTCAGTGTCTCCTTCTCTCCCTCAGTCTCTCTTCTCTCCCTCAGTGTCTCCTTCTCTCCCTCAGTGTCTCTTCTCTCCCTCAGTGTCTCTTCTCTCCCTCAGTGTCTCTTCTCTCCCTCAGTGTCTCCTTCTCTCCCTCAGTGTCTCCTTCTCTCCCTCAGTCTCTCTTCTCTCCCTCAGTCTCTCTTCTCTCCCTCAGTGTCTCCTTCTCTCCCTCAGTCTCTCTTCTCTCCCCCAGTGTCTCCTTCTCTCCCTCAGTGTCTCCTTCTCTCCCTCAGTGTCTCCTTCTCTCCCTCAGTGTCTCTCTTCTCTCCCTCAGTGTCTCTTCTCTCCCTCAGTGTCTCCTTCTCTCCCTCAGTGTCTCCTTCTCTCCCTCAGTGTCTCTCTTCTCTCCCTCAGTGTCTCCTTCTCTCCCTCAGTGTCTCCTTCTCTCCCTCAGTGTCTCTTCTCTCCCTCAGTCTCTCTTCTCTCCCCCAGTGTCTCCTTCTCTCCCTCAGTGTCTCCATCTCTCCCTCAGTGTCTCCTTCTCTCCCTCAGTGTCTCTCTTCTCTCCCTCAGTGTCTCTTCTCTCCCTCAATGTCTCCTTCTCTCCCTCAGTGTCTCTCTTCTCTCCCTCAGTGTCTCCTTCTCTCCCTCAGTGTCTCTCTTCTCTCCCTCAGTGTCTCTTCTCTCCCTCAGTGTCTCCTTCTCTCCCTCAGTGTCTCTCTTCTCTCCCTCAGTGTCTCCTTCTCTCCCTCAGTGTCTCCTTCTCTCCCTCAGTGTCTCCTTCTCTCCCTCAGTGTCTCTTATCTCCCTCAGTGTCTCTTCTCTCCATCAGTGTCTCTTCTCTCCCTCAGTGTCTCCTTCTCTCCCTCAGTCTCTCTTCTCTCCCTCAGTGTCTCCTTCTCTCCCTCAGTGTCTCTCTTCTCTCCCTCCGTGTCTCTCTTCTCTCCCTCAGTGTCTCCTTCTCTCCCCCAGTGTCTCCTTCTCTCCCTCAGTGTCTCTTCTCTCCCTCAGTGTCTCTTCTCTCCCTCAGTGTCTCCTTCTCTCCCTCAGTGTCTCTTCTCTCCCTCAGTGTCTCCTTCTCTCCCTCAGTCTCTCTTCTCTCCCTCAGTGTCTCTTCTCTCCCTCAGTCTCTCTTCTCTCCCTCAGTGTCTCCTTCTCTCCCTCAGTGTCTCTTATCTCCCTCAGTGACTCTTCTCTCCCTCAGTGTCTCTTCTCTCCCTCAGTGTCTCCTTCTCTCCCTCAGTATCTCCTTCTCTCCCTCAGTGTCTCCTTCTCTCCCTCAGTGTCTCTTCTCTCCTTCAGTGTCTCCTTCTCTCCCTCAGTGTCTCCTTCTCTCCCTCAGTGTCTCTCTTCTCTCCCTCAGTGTCTCCTTCTCTCCCTCAGTGTCTCTTCTCTCCCTCAGTGTCTCTTCTCTCCCTCAGTGTCTCTTATCTCCCTCAGTGTCTCTTCTCTCCCTCAGTGTCTCTTCTCTCCCTCAGTGTCTCCTTCTCTCCCTCAGTGTCTCTTCTCTCCCTCAGTGTCTCCTTCTCTCCCTCAGTGTCTCCTTCTCTCCCTCAGTCTCTCTTCTCTCCCTCAGTGTCTCCTTCTCTCCCTCAGTGTCTCCTTCTCTCCCTCAGTGTCTCTTCTCTCCCTCAGTGTCTCTTCTCTCCCTCAGTGTCTCCTTCTCTCCCTCAGTGTCTCCTTCTCTCCCTCAGTGTCTCCTTCTCTCTCTCAGTGTCTCTTCTCTCCCTCAGTGTCTCCTTCTCTCCCTCAGTGTCTCCTTCTCTCCCTCAGTTTCTCTTCTCTCCCTCAGTGTCTCTTCTCTCCCTCAGTGTCTCCTTCTCTCCCTCAGTGTCTCCTTCTCTCCCTCAGTGTCTCTTATCTCCCTCAGTGTCTCTTCTCTCCCTCAGTGTCTCTTCTCTCCCTCAGTGTCTCTTATCTCCCTCAGTGTCTCTTGTCTCCCTCAGTGTCTCCTTCTCTCCCTCAGTGTCTCCTTCTCTCCCTCAGTCTCTCTTCTCTCCCTCAGTGTCTCTTCTCTCCCTCAGTGTCTCTTCTCTCCCTCAGTGTCTCTTATCTCCCTCAGTGTCTCCTTCTCTCCCTCAGTGTCTCCTTCTCTCCCTCAGTGTCTCTTCTCTCCCTCAGTCTCTCTTCTCTCCCTCAGTGTCTCCTTCTCTCCCTCAGTGTCTCTTCTCTCCCTCAGTCTCTCTTCTCTCCCTCAGTGTCTCCTTCTCTCCCTCAGTCTCTCTTCTCTCCCTCAGTGTCTCCTTCTCTCCCTCAGTGTCTCTTCTCTCCCTCAGTGTCTCCTTCTCTCCCTCAGTGTCTCTTCTCTCCCTCAGTGTCTCTTCTCTCCCTCAGTGTCTCTTCTCTCCCTCAGTGTCTCTTATCTCCCTCAGTGTCTCCTTCTCTCCCTCAGTGTCTCCTTCTCTCCCTCAGTGTCTCCTTCTCTCCCTCAGTCTCTCTTCTCTCCCTCAGTGTCTCCTTCTCTCCCTCAGTGTCTCTTCTCTCCCTCAGTGTCTCTTCTCTCCCTCAGTGTCTCTTCTCTCCCTCAGTGTCTCCTTCTCTCCCTCAGTGTCTCCTTCTCTCCCTCAGTCTCTCTTCTCTCCCTCAGTCTCTCTTCTCTCCCTTAGTGTCTCCTTCTCTCCCTCAGTCTCTCTTCTCTCCCTCAGTCTCTCTTCTCTCCCTCAGTGTCTCCTTCTCTCCCTCAGTCTCTCTTCTCTCCCCCAGTGTCTCCTTCTCTCCCTCAGTGTCTCCTTCTCTCCCTCAGTGTCTCCTTCTCTCCCTCAGTGTCTCCTTCTCTCCCTCAGTCTCTCTTCTCTCCCTCAGTCTCTCTTCTCTCCCTTAGTGTCTCCTTCTCTCCCTCAGTCTCTCTTCTCTCCCTCAGTCTCTCTTCTCTCCCTCAGTGTCTCCTTCTCTCCCTCAGTCTCTCTTCTCTCCCCCAGTGTCTCCTTCTCTCCCTCAGTGTCTCCTTCTCTCCCTCAGTGTCTCCTTCTCTCCCTCAGTGTCTCTCTTCTCTCCCTCAGTGTCTCTTCTCTCCCTCAGTGTCTCCTTCTCTCCCTCAGTGTCTCCTTCTCTCCCTCAGTGTCTCTCTTCTCTCCCTCAGTGTCTCCTTCTCTCCCTCAGTGTCTCCTTCTCTCCCTCAGTGTCTCTTCTCTCCCTCAGTCTCTCTTCTCTCCCCCAGTGTCTCCTTCTCTCCCTCAGTGTCTCCATCTCTCCCTCAGTGTCTCCTTCTCTCCCTCAGTGTCTCTTCTCTCCCTCAGTGTCTCCTTCTCTCCCTCAGTGTCTCTCTTCTCTCCCTCAGTGTCTCCTTCTCTCCCTCAGTGTCTCTCTTCTCTCCCTCAGTGTCTCTTCTCTCCCTCAGTGTCTCCTTCTCTCCCTCAGTGTCTCTCTTCTCTCCCTCAGTGTCTCCTTCTCTCCCTCAGTGTCTCCTTCTCTCCCTCAGTGTCTCCTTCTCTCCCTCAGTGTCTCCTTCTCTCCCTCAGTATCTCTTCTCTCCCTCAGTCTCTCTTCTCTCCCTCAGTGTCAAGCTGGTCATACTGAAAGTCAAGCTGTATAACATGATATCTCAACACAGATCTATAAGAACATGATAATATATTCCACGACAGTTCCCCCGTCTGATAATTAATCACAATCATTATCACTTCATAAAGACAACAAAAATATTATCATCATTAAACCAAAAATAACACAAATTATAATAACTCAGCAAAAACTATTTTTATTATCTAAAAACAGTCACTAGAGGGAGAACGAAATCCACACATCAATGAATGATGACGGATGACAGGTAAACAGGTGGTCTCCGGCAAAACCCCTGTCTGGATGCTCGGGATTTCACAACACAGTGTCCAGGCTCTGGGCGGTCAAGGGTGCAGAATACAGATATCACCAACCACCA
The DNA here is from genome assembly GCF_963971535.1 of Notolepis coatsorum. Lineage (NCBI taxonomy): Eukaryota > Metazoa > Chordata > Actinopteri > Aulopiformes > Paralepididae > Notolepis > Notolepis coatsorum. The sequence goes on along the minus strand of NC_140168.1, from coordinate 177,731,476 downwards.
GGCTGGAAAGAACACAACAAAACCCAGGAAAGTATTTTGCAGAAAAATAATTTCCCTTATTCAAAACAAATTTTGTTTTTATCAAAACTCTGTCAGTAGAGCGAAAACAGATTAACACCAAGAACATGTGACTGCAAACTGCACAGTGCTTGGAATCTCCCAGCAGAGGAAAAGCTCAAGGCTATTCCCTCAGATAGCTAAAACAAAACAAAACTACAATTTGCAAAAACATCTCCATTCTGAACAAAGTTCAGTACATTATTACCTAATATTTCTGAGATAATGTAATGTGATGCGGGTCAGACTTGCCTCTTAATCAGTTGTTGAATCTCAGGTAGGTACCCCCCTCTCCGCCACCAAACACCCCCGGGCCGATCCAGTCTGATGGTTCCCTCGTCGTTGCAGATGGTCTGTTCTCTCGCACTGTCCCTGGTTCGTTTTCACAACTGAAAACAGGCTAACTGTCTTATCCTCCGACGTTAAAAGCTTGTTGATGAATCGCAGTTAGGATTGAACTGTCTTAGTTCTTTATCTTCGGCCAATGATTCGGCCAGTGATTCGGCCAGTGATGGCCCAGCTGTGGTCAGCTGTTGGGCAGTGTCTGATGTAGCTCATAGCTGCGTCGTCGTTAGGGTGACCAGGTCAAAATGGTTCAGTCGCAGGACAGCAGCACTGCTGTTGCGGGACAATGCGGGACACGTAGGGGGGGGGGGGGGGGGGGGGGGAGGGGCAAAAAAAAAATATATTTAAATTTTTTTTTATTGCTAATTAAAATTAAATAAATGTATTTATTATTTAAATGCCTATATATCATATTCGACGCAGACGGTAGGCTATATATAGCTCATTTTGTTATTAATCTTATTAAACTCACCTCCGGTTTTGGGGATATTAGCCTCCGGATTCTATTGCCCCCTTCCCTCTGGACAGTGTCCCGGCGATACTCCCCGTGTATTCTGTTATTATAACAAACCGACCCTCTGATTGATTCAGTTCTCAATAATAGTCGGGCCAGACTTGCTGAACAACTATGTGATTATGTGACGTCCCCCTCTCCTCCATGTGTGATGGTGAAGCTCCTGTCAGTGGCAGATCCTGCATTCTACCTTTTGGGGATCATCTGAAACGGTGTTCTGCGAAATTCTACTATACCTGCTGGCACGCATGGCGCACGCATTCGCATGACCCACAATCGTTCACACTACCCTTGCTGACGAACATCTTGTTGAGTCTTGTTGTTGATATATCTTAAACAATATCTTAAACATATGTTTTTCATTGCACCTTTTGAACTGTATATGCATGTAAATATTTGCATGTAATTGGCTTTGCAGCCGAATGTATTTGTAGATGATAAAATGTCGGTACACCTGTTGGAATTCGGAGTGAACTATAGGGTGACGTCACCCAGCTGTCCAAACATATAGGCGATTCGCGCTACGGCAGCAGTTCTCAGCAGAGTAGTAGAATTTCTCAGAACACCGGCTCGGACAGGTGACAGGCAGCGCGACTCGAGTGAGCTGCTCAGCAGCCTCGGCTGGAGATGCATCCTGCTGCAGGACCACAGCACCGATACTCTCAGGACCGTGACACTTTGCGGACCCACACTCTCCACTCAGCCATTGGGTGGGACGGTCACGTGACCCAAATCAGCCAATGGGAGCGAGGGTCTGGTGAGTGTGGGTCCGAAATGTGTCGGTGCTGTGGTCCTGCAGATGGATACTATTGCTCGGCTGCGCAATGGATTGGTTTGTGACGTCGCCCGATTTTTTTATTTTAAATATAAGAGGGTATTGGAACGAGGCATTAAATTAACAACATTTAAAAAAAATTTAAATAATAATCTTTGAAAGATAAAAAATAAAAAATAAAAAATATAAAATATATATATATATTATTATTATTTTTTTTATCTTTGAATTGCAGGACATTGCTTTGTTGTTGCGGGACGCGGGACAAACGGCCCAATATCAGGACTGTCCCGCGAGTCGCGGGACAGGTGGTCACCCTAGTCGTCGTGTCCAGCTGCAGGCCAGAGCAGGCTGGCAGGCATATACCTCTCTGGGCACAGCTTCCTCTCACTGGGCAGTGGTCAGTAGGGCCGGCGGGCATTGGTTTGGCACAGAGATGGAGGACCCCCCGCTGAGAAACTACAAAGGAGATAGGTACATACATAGGTGTACGTGGGAGAGAAGAGACAAAGGAGAGATGTGAGTGCCAGCTGACTGTATATCTCACTATTCCAATCTCTTTTTTTTTTTCTCTTTCTCAGCCACGCTTAAAAAAATATATATATATATTTGCCCGTTATCACACATTATAGACAGTTACACACTAAAACGGTAGAAAGGGTCCACTCCAGGTTTTGAAGTTAGGACATTCTATAGTACCTCAACTCAGCTCCAACGCAGTTTCCTAAGTCATGACAACAAAAAAACAACTGTCTAACTAAGAGTCTCATCGGCAAACAGGTCATAATGATTTCTGCAGGTCACATGAAATTAGATGATCGCCGTTGCTAGCAGCTACTAAACATGCAAGTACTGAACAGGTCAAAACAGACTGAATGGCAAATGACGGTAGGTCTGAAAAACATATGTAAATTCTCCCGACTCACAGTCCCACGTTCCCGCCTCCTTGTGAGAAAAAAAAACCTTATAGTACAGACAAACAAAAATGGAATTAACCCTCAGAGCACTGCCTCCCTTGTCCATGACCCCATGAGAAAGTACCCTTATACCCTAGTTCTTACCAGGTAAAATAATTAAAGATAATCAACCCCTGTGGAACATACTGTCTCTATTTCCCTTCACGGCAGGATCACCTATTCACAGCGTTCCAAAGGACCTTTTAAAACCCCAAAAAAAAATCCTCCCCTAGGACCACCCTTAAACACACCTATCTCCCTCTGCTAACAGCCCTCATTTACAATCCCACAGCGCAGTCCCAATTCCTGCCCCTATGTAAAAAAGCCAAATACAGAGCCTGCAGAGCGAAACTAGCGCTATATATATAATTTTGAAGCCCAAAAACCCCCACCCCTCTTCTTCGGGATGCAGACTTGAACTCAACATCTTTTATTATACTCGTGGTAGGCCCCCGCACCCCGTCTATAAGGCACAAGGCTCCGGGACATACCAAGATTGAGAAACTATAGAAAAAACCATCGCCAGTCTACCAAGCACAGTAATATACCAATACAATGAAAAAAAATAACCACTGCAGAGCACATAGTAATATACATTTAAAGAATAGCTCTGACCGGCACCATGTTCTAGTTTAGACCTCTAATTATAAATTTAAAAACAAAAAATGTTTTAAACAGAGTGACTCAAAATAACTGAAAACAAACACGTGCACGCCTGTGACAGACGTATAAGTAGGCTGTGCCTGAGATTATCTGATTGGCTAATGCCACCTACCCAGTGAACTAGTCAATAATCTCCACAAACAGAGCAAGTTTCACACATACACGCATCAAGAAGCTAGATGACTATGAACAAAAACACCCTCTAACTACCAGACGGAGCTGTGGTTCCCAAGTCTTGGTTTTGATTAGAAGACTCTTATTGGGGGTCGTATTAATTAACCTGACTGTTTGTGTGAGTGTCATACTCCTATTTGGAACTGTTGCCTGAACTAAAAACAATCTCCTAATGTATCCAAAACAAATATGTTCGAGCTTAGAAGTCAAACTCAAACGAACAAATCCAAACAATTCAAACAGGTGCTCTTTACAATCTGATATGACTCACAAATAGCTTCTAAAACCTACACTGCAGCCAAAGAAGGACTGCTAGGCCCACCACATGTCTAATCTAACAAAAATACTTACATCAGGTCCTAACACTAATTATATTCTCCGGCCCCCTAACCTACCTATACTGAAAGCTAATGCACTGTAGACCTAGCTTTCTTCAACCACACCTGCTACCAGCCAAAGATCATATCGACCATATACCCGTCAAGTATATTGTATAGTACAAGACAAGTATATGGTACTAATCAGGGGCGTTTTTAGGGTTAGAAAACATTGGGGGCTTCAGCCCAGGGGGGTGGAGGGGGGCGTCCCCCCTTTTTTTTTTTTCTTTTTTTTTAAGCACAGAAATACGCAATTTTAGATTAATTAGAGATGAATACTGAATAACTAGAATCATTAGAGGTTCTCAAAGTGAGGTCCAGGTCCATGAGAGGGATATGGGCAGTCCCTAGCAAATTCAAAGTTAACAGGACCAAATCATCAGTTTCTTATATATTTATTTATTTATTTAGCCAGATAAAACATTGATCTGGTCCAAGAAGCCCCAACAGGAGTACAAATATACATATATACACATATATATACATATAATATATATACATATACTGTACATACATACACATATACACCAATAACAAAATAAAAACACAGTTAATTGTAGATACACAATCAGGTTTAAGCACTATAAAAATGCAGCAGGTGAGTTCACCTGTCTTCAACCAAAATGGAAGGAGAGTGAAGTACTGTACACAGAGAACGTGAAAATATACAATACATTCACCAAACACTACACAAGACAACCAATGATGCAGACTGATGAAAATATACATTTTCTCCCATTTTCCCAAATCAGTCAACATGGAGAATCACAACAAAAAATTATCTTGCCAGATCCAGCTAGGCAAAGAGATAATGTCTAGTATTTTCTGTTTACATTTTTTCCAAAAAAAAATTGTGTTACTGTAATTTTAACCTGTACTGGATACAGTATTTTATGTTTGTCTGATATTTGCTGAGCTTACAGTGTTATGCACATAGTAGCATGAAAACTGGGACATGTATTGTTGTGATTCTCCATGTTGAAATGTTGACTGATTTGGTTATATGGAGAGAAAATGTTATTTTTTTCATCAGTCTGCATCATTGATTTGGGTATATGTAGATAAATAAATTATATTTTCATCAGTCTACAGCATTGGTCTTGTGTAGTGTTTGGTGAATTTATTGTATATTTGCACATTATCTGCGTACTTCACTTACAGTACTCTAATCACTGAGAAGTAGAATTGCTAAATGTGTTTTAGGTTAAGCACAGCAGTGTGTGTAACTGGTTCAAACAGAATTAAGTCATTATGTAACGTGTGTTTCATATGGTAACAAAATTAGTGTATGGTTTTGACAAGTGTTTAATTTAGCAAAGGATCTGAGGTGTTCTGATAATTGTGTGTGTGGTTGTGCTAATTGTGTGTTTTGAAACACCGGGCCCCGTTTTCAAAATCATGCTTAGGCAATCGAAAAAAAAACTATTGTGTGTTTCATTATATACATATGTTTCAGTCTTCTCATTAAAAAAAGATTCGATTTTTGGGTCTTTTCCTGCCTTTGGTCCGCTTTGCATTCACATCTCAAATGAACCGCAGCAGGGTTCACTTGCAAGAGTGAATGAGCTTTCACACCACCCCAAACCAACCGGACTATCCGAGGTTCGATTAAAGCTTATTATAGGACACTGGACATGGGTATGGATGGCTCCAGGTGCTGCTGCGTTAAAGTGCACATCTTCAATATCTGTACTATTTAAAAGCACAGTGCAGGACACACTCAAAGGTTATCGCACATCAGAGATGGCAGTGGACATGTATGACAGGACAAAGGCCATATGTAATGGCCTTTGGATTGAGGAACATACTACCAGCCAAAGGAGGAAGCAGAAAAGGATGGACGAGTATGTAGTTGAGTCATCTTGTGGCACAAGCTCAGACCTCAGCTCAGGAGATCAGCTGAGACAGAGACTGTTCTATCCAGTCGTCGACAGAATGCTGCAAGAGCTTGAGAGCAGGTTCTCATGAGTTGGATAACAATTTATGAGAGGCATACAGGCATGTTATCCAGCCTCAGACCAGTTTCTCTCAGTGGAATTGCTGCAACCCCTCGCCACACATTACAATATCCAACTATTGCCAGAGGAGATCACAGTTGCAAAGTGTTTCCTGGTCAGGACAGGCAGAGATGCAGTCCCTACTATCCAAAGTGTATTTTCCCTGCTGGATGATAATAATAATAATAATGCATTTGATTTATAAGGCGCCTTTCAGGACACTAAAAAAAAAGTCCACAAATCGGTGAATGAAAGAATTATAGGATCAAATGAAAACTACTTACTAAAAATGTTTAAAAGTACTAAAAACCAACAAAAAATACCAAACACTAACAAACATTCAGCACAGACAATGGGGATGCTGAAAAAAAAAAAAAAAAAAAAAGTAAATAAGTAAAAAAAAAAATGTAAACAATTTTTTTTTTTTTTTTTTTTTTTTTAGATCCGGGGCTAGGAGAAAAACATCCGGGGCTAAAGCCCCGGAAGCCCAGGGCTAACGACGCCACTGGTACTAATCCCTTCAATGACTGCCCCAGGGTTACGTGGTACACAGGAAGCTAAACACAGCCAGAAAACAATGAAAGTACCTACTTGTGGTGTCCACTAAACTAAATATTTAAACAGCATATAAGTGGTCAAATCAAATAATAAATTAAGAGCATACTCACCTGTTTGAAGACCGGCTAGAGCCCCCATGTTACATTCAAGCCTAAAGTATGGCTCGTGTAGGCCTTGAATGCAAAGTGGTGGACACAGGACAAGACAGGAGTTTATCAAAAATAACAATATCTATTGGAACAGCTATTTAAATGGACAAAAGGGTGAGAGCTGGGTGTTCCAGACTCCAAAGGTCAATAACAAAACTGAGGCACCTAGGCCAAAATAGAACAAACAGCAAAAAATAGAAGCAGTGAGAGCAGATGAGACTCTGGTGAGCTGACATCTCTTGTGAAAATGGGAGACACTGCAGCCTGCACTCTGCTCTGCTTTGTAGGGCGTGGTGCCTCATCACCACACCTGTGTCAATTACAAGGGTGGCCATTTTAATAACATGGAAAACAAAAACAGGAAGAAACAGTGTGTCAATCAAACCACCAATTAGTGACAACACACTACAACCACAATGTGAATATGCACCACAGACAGTAAGTATCCCTTCACCATGTGAAAGTAATACGTAACAAAGAAGTTGTGCCTGCATTATCCCACTGTCCCCCCCTAGATGGAGGCCAAACTCAGTCTAGAGTACTCTAGCTGACGTGTCACTCTGGTCCCTGTTCCTATCTCCTCGTGGCTCACGGCGGCCATCTTGTCTGCTCAAGTTTTGTTGACATTTCCCCTCATCTCATCTGTCTCTGTGCCTAATGGCTATTGTCTCAAACAAACGGCCCGTGCTCCCTCTCTCTGTGCCCGTTGCCTATCTTATCAGCTTGTTGATGTTCTGGCTAGGAATGTAAACATTCTGCCCTGCTAACACGGTCTTCAAAACAAACAATCTGCCTATCTGCACTGTCGCCTATTTACTCACCTCGCCATAGCAATGACAGACCCTGCCCCTCTTCTGGTTACTAGGTGCCGCTGCCATGACAACTGTTTATAACCTTTCACACCATTAAACGTTTCATTAAGATGAGCCTCTCTCCCTCCTGCTCTGGGCCTACACTCTCTTATCTATGTGTTCTTCCAAGGAATTCAAAACATTCTCTCGCTGGATATACTATGATACTCTGATAATTTGGTTCTAAAGATACTATCCCACACCCACTTCTATCCCAAAACTACGTATTGCAGCTTTACGTTAACTTGAGTGGTTTGTCTTGTTCTATCATAGTTACTATTAACCCTTGCCATAATTGGAGTGCGCCCCCTAACTTTTGATTGTAAGGTCTGACATTGACCAAATTTGATATGCATGACCTTGGTAGGCTCTAGGTCAACTCCTGAAAAGGGGGTCAATGTCAGACCTTGCAATCAAAAGTTAAGGGGGCGGGATCCGATTATGGCAAGGCCTATTATTAGTTTTATCCCTTGCCATAATCGGAGTGCGCCCCCTTAACTTTTGATTGCAAGGTCTGACATTGACCAGACTTGATATGCATTACCTTGGTGGGCTCAAGGTCAACTCCTGAAAAGGGGGTAAATTTAAACTTGTTGAGTCGCATGTTTTGTTCTATCATAGAACCATAGTTACATTTAAACTTGAGTGGCATGTTTTGTTCTCCACTCGCTCTGTTCCCTCTGCCCTGCCTCTGAAAGCCCACAACTAGGAGGGACAGCCTTTCAGGTCCAACACATGACTGCACCACACTGCTTACAATATGTAAGGTACATTTTATTTGTTTCCTTATTGTACTTTAACCCTCACCTCAACCTTTCTAGGGAAATAGGATGTGCTGCCCCTGGATTCTTGCTTGCCTGTTCTGGTTGAGAATCTGACTGCTGTCTTTGTATCTTCCACTTGTGGTACTGGTTCATTTGTTGGAAGGGTAGGGACATTAATTTTATTAATTAATTAATTTACCAGGGACAATGCACCTTAATTAATCAACATTTTCAGTTTCCACATAAATGTACTGGAGTTTGCCAATAATGAGTTCATTTTCATCCCTAGTCTCTGCCTCACATGCTTGTTTTTTCTGGTGTGAAGGAAACGCACACAAACAGATACTATAGAAATGTGACCATTAATTTGCTACTGTCTGTTTTAGTAAACTTTAGAGCATATTGCTTTTGACACTGGTGGTGTTCTGCTTATCACCTGTTGAAATGCACGTGTGGCTGCTGGCTGTAAGGATGATTTTCATGCTGCCATAGTGAAGCGTCTCTATTTATTAGTTTATAAACCAAATATACATTGAAAAACTCTCTGATTCCCCCCCCCCCTATGATTCTAATAACCCCAGAATCATAAATCATTATTTGGTTTCTCAATTAATTATACCCAAAGATAGGCCCCCTCCTGGTTGTCATGCGACGCGCTGTCATGACAAACGCTGTTGTGAAGGGCCAGATTAAACCGAATATATATATTTATTTATATATATATATTTAATTGTATTTGTATATTCTCTAATATTCCCTGATATCCCTTGTATATTCCTTGTACAATATGCATTGAATATCCATTCTAGCCTACTGAACATCCCATAATAGTCTCCATTCTACTATTGGTCGAGACCTTGGTGCCAGGCTGCCATACCTCCCAGACCCAGTTCAAACGTACCGCTCAACATGTACGAACAAGTCCTAGTTCCGCGTAGGAATCTGGCTACCGCACCACTAATGGGACTATTTGTTCATAGTGCGTATATATACTGCGCTACTAAAGTAGGACTTTCTTTTCAGTCCAGTTTCTTACCCTCCAATAGAGTCACAGACGTAAAGCCTCCCCGCGACGCCACGTGTGGGAGTAAGGCCAAGTTCGCCTACCATCGGTATTGAGACATCGTGTATATTGATATTTGAATAGTCATATTTGGCACTATATCGTCGAGTTGGACGTAGTCTATTGAGCTAGTAATAGTCTGTTAATATATAGTGCTTCGTGCGGTGAGAATACTACCGTAGTCAGTACCCCATCGTTTCGGGCAGAGAACTGGCTGCTTACCCAGGGTGGTTGACCCTATGTGAAGCTGCACCCGAGGAGCCCCAGAGCCGACGAGCGAGTGGACCTGTATACCGGATTATTCTACCGACGACAGCCCGCCTTCCCAGGCACGGATTATGCTTTGGATACTTTGATTATTCCATGGATAAAGACCCCCGACACTGCCGTGTGTTGGAACCCCCCCCCCCTGGAGAGGACGCAAGGTGAGGAGACGCTCTGCAAGACGAGGTCGCTTCACGTCTCTCCCCCGTGGACCGGAGAGAGCCGGCCCACAAAGAGTCCACCTGCTTTCATCTGTGGTCCAAGGATCGCCGGCGCATTGAACGGCACTACAGTGGGTTCACCTGGGATACCCTTGGCCGGACGAGGCAGCCGGATTCTACCCCCCCCCCCTCCTACTCCTGTCGGCTTACAAGCGACCGGATTAACCCCCTCTAGTGTATCTAGTATAATCATTGAAGTATCATTGCTGTTATTCCTTAACTATTCCAGGTCGTATATTTACCACCTGCGCCTTCAGAGATTGGACATTCTCTATTGATATACCGACGAATACTCCTTGCCATAAAAGTGCATACTATTTCAATTCATAAATGTAATTAAGTGATTAAGTGCTTATTCTACACACCATCGCTGTGTAGAAATAAAGACCTGTTTCTAATTCGTACATTTGTGTTGGATCCGTTTCATCTACGTGAGAGTGTTCATGATAATATATTTATGCCGTGTACTGGGTGGCCGAATATTAAGTACAAAGGTAGTGGTAGTAAGTATCATATCTAGTAATACAGTCAGGGAATTGTACCCCTCAGTTACAATTGGTCCTTCGAGCCGGATGGTAATTAGTGTAATATTAATATAGTGTTATTAATATTGAAATGGCCTATGATGAACACTCCACGAAACGATCCTCCTAACCAACGCCCGCAGCGCGAACGACGGCTCCCTCAGTACTTAGAGGCTTACGCTGTCAGTCAACAACCTAGTCTTCTACTAACAGTAAACGCGGTAAAACTAGAAAGTAAAAGTATGTCTAACCCCAACGCCCAGACTACCCCGACCATAGAGGCCCCTACGGGCTCTAATGTAACTGACCAAGTTCACGGTGGGGACCAGTGGGAACCAGACATGACTTCACACCCCGCCAGTACTGAAGAAGTAGTCCCCGATGAGTCCCGGGAGGAATACAACGCTACCGAGAGAGAACTCGGCACGGAAGAAGACGGGGAGAGCACCGTGGAGATAGAGCTCCAAGGCTCCGCAAGGAGTACCCCGAGGGAAGGCTCCCCTATACAACCGCCTTCTCCAGAGGCAGAGAGGACCCTACAGCAGGCCTTCCTCATCAGCCTGAACGCCGCTGCTGAACGCGACCGACTGCAGATCCAGCAGCGAAGCGAACACGAGCAGATACGTCTAGAAATAAGACGCATTCAGATGGAAGAGAATGTGGCCCGAGAACGAGCCGGTGCTCAACGGGACGCAGCGCGCGACAGACAGCAGTCGCAACTAATAGAACAGCTGATCAGACGGACAACACCCTCTCCCTCCGCCAGAGGCTCCAGGAACTCGTCTAGACACACCTCCAGGGCGGCATCCCCTAGCCGAGTAAACAACCCTGAACTTGACCAACAGACGAGGTCTATACCCCCCACAGACCACCTCCCCCCACCGGTCCAAGCGAGACCTAGCAACCGGGAAGGAGCAGCATATCCTGTGGAGAGGCTAAACCAGAGACTACAAGCACTGGATGACCTAACTGAAGACGAAGAGGAAGAGGAGGAGAACCACGCCCGAAGACAGCACAGTACTCTACCGGACCAGGAGGTCTGGTACAGCCCAGGCTATACTCCCGCGGAGCTGCGCTACAGACCCCCGACTCTATACACGGGTGAGCACGACGCACGACCCGCACCGAGGAACAGCACCTGGACAAGCGGGCCATGGTACACTGCCGGTACCAGCCCATACCAAGGAGCGGGAGGAGACTCGCCTAGGAGGCCTCTCCCCCAACGCTCGCCGATGTATCCACAGTCAGCGTCATACATTGGCACGCCTATGGTACCCGACTTCACCCAAGAGAACCGGGCCCAGTATACAGAACTCCGCATGTGTCTGGAGACCATGTTGGTGGATGTATTGGATGAACGCCACAAATACGCCATCCTACTGAAGCACTTAAAGGTACCCCGCGCACATAATATAGCGCTTGCCTACGCGACTTCCACCACCCCATACACAGCAGCGCTGGTAGCATTGGACCAGAGGTATGGGCGCATATGGGATTACGTGATCCAGGAGATCCGACACATCGACCGCTTACCCCCAGCAATAGACAATCGAGCACTGGACGACCTGTCCATCAGAGTGCAGTCCCTGGTAGGGATGTTGGGAGCGCAAAGAGAGAAGGGGAGGCATGAACTTTACGCCAACTCAAATGTGGAAAGGATCCTGGAGAAGCTGCCGCCCGCTCGTCAGGAGCGCTTTAGGCGGCAGAGGGACCACAGAGACCCGAATGGCCCCGAACCGAACCTCCTCGATCTAGCAGACTTCCTGGCGAGAGAAGTCAGCAGCCTACGGCTAGATACATTCGGACGGAGCACCCCTGGCTCCAGAGAAGGAACCAGACGACTAAATGATGGAAGAAGATCGGTGACTGTGATGCACCAATCGGAGTCAGTACCGAGCAGCAGGAGCCACAGTACCCCCTCCAGAACGGAGAAGTGGAAGATAGTGTGCCCCTACTGTGAGAAAGAACACTGGCTAGCGCAATGTGACTCCTTCCCCAAGCTGAACGCGGAGGAAGCAGGTCAATGGATAAAGTCCAACAAGCGCTGTTTTCGCTGTGCGCGCTCACACATGGCAGCCGAATGCCGCTTAAAGAAAAGGTGCACCAAGTGCGATGGAGCCCATCTGGACATACTTCACGACAGTAACAGACGGCGCCCTTCACCTGCACCATCCAGCCGCAAAGCGAGCGTCATGTACATCGATCCCGCCAGCAGCAGTGGAGCCCGAGTACTCCTAAAAGTAGTGCGTGTGACACTAAGCTACCAGAATAAAGTCCTGGACACTTACGCCGTCCTCGATGACGGGTCAGAGAAGACCCTGCTGCTCGCCTCCGCTGCGGCCCAGCTAGGGCTGCGGGGAAGCGAAACCCAAATGACAATTCGGACAATAAGACGAGATTTGAAGACGATAAAGGGCGAGAATGTCTCATTCTCTATCGCAGCAAGCGGCCAGCCTGAGCGACGGTACCAGATTGCAGACGCTTTCACCAGCCAAGAAATAGGACTGTCGCGGTACACATACCCCGTCGCCAAGCTGATGGAGAAATATGCACATCTGCGCAAGTTACCGATCCCGCTCATAGACAATGCTATGCCGACCCTGTTGATAGGCTCCGACCATGCAGACCTCATTGTCCCGATAGACCGGGTTCATACCGGACCCCGAGGCTGTCCTGCAGCAGTCGAGACCCGTTTGGGATGGACTCTCCAAGGCCCGCTCGCCAAATCTCTCAACCGAAGTACAGCCACTAGATGTCTCCACTCCCGAGTCACAGAGGGAGAAACCGCACTCCTGCAACACGTAGAGCGGCTATGGACCCTGGAACAAATGCCCTTTAAGAACGGAAAGAAAGACATTCGCTCTAAAGATGACATTTACACAATTCACCTCCTCGAGACAGGGACCAAGAGAGTCCCGGTCAACGGCGTGTTGAGATACGCCACGCCACTCCTGCGGCGAGAAGGAATGCCTACTTTCCACGCCAAGACAGACGCCACAGAACGGTACCTGCTGAACACGGAGCGGCGCTTAGCCAAGAACCCCGCCCAAGAGAGTGTATACCGCGCTGAGATTGAGAAGCTCATCACAGCGGGACACGTCACAAAGATGGACATTAAAGAGGCTGACCAGACCACTGAATCGTGGTACGTGCCCCACCACAAGGTCCATCACAACGGTAAAGACCGCATAGTATTTAACTGCAGCTACCAGATCGGATCCCAAAATCTGAATAAAGAGTTACTGCCCGGTCCCACACTCGGCCCCTCCCTACTCGGCGTTCTACTCCGCTTCCGCCAGGAAAAGGTGGCCATCAGCGGGGACATTAAAGGAATGTTCCTGCAGGTGAGATTAGTAGAGGCGGACAAGCCCCTGTTACGGTTCCTATGGAGAGAGAAGCCAGGAGATGAGCACCCAGCCATCTACCAATGGGAAGTCCTCCCCTTCGGAACGACGTGCAGCCCCTGCTGTGCGACATTTGCACTACAGAAACATGTAGCAGAGGACCCAGCAGCGGACGAAGAGGTCCGACACAGCGTAAAGAACAGCTTCTACGTAGACAACTGTCTACAAAGCCTTTCAACCCAGGAAGAAGCCGAGGCTCTCCTGATTAAACTCCGCGCCTCATTGATCAAAGGCGGCTTTGATCTCAGGCAGTGGGCCAGCAGCGATCCGCAAGTACTGCGCAGCCTCTCCTCCGAGGACAAGGCAGCCAGCAGCGAGACCTGGATGGCTACAATCCCGGGAGAAGCCCAGGAGATGACCCTGGGATTGGTGTGGCGATCCAAAACAGATTCGCTTCACTACAGACACAAGCCCCTGACTACGGAGCAGGGAAGGCCGGCGGCGGCGCCGACCACCAGACGGAGTGTGTACACAACACTCGCCCGACAATATGACCCGCTAGGATGTATTCTACCGTACACCACCAGGGCAAAAATGATTGTACGAGCATTGTGGGACAAGGACCAGGGCTGGGACGACCCCATTCCTGCACACCTTGCATCCACCTGGAGAGAGTGGGAGATGGAGCTCCACTCACTCCCAGGCGTTAATATGCGCCGAAGCTACTTCCCACCCACGGTGAGGCCAGAGACATGTAAAATGGACTTACACGTCTTCAGTGACGCCTCAGAGGTTGCATACGGATCAGTAGCCTACTTACGGGCCCAAGAGAAGGGGGGAGAGATCTACACAGCATTTGTCCTCGCCCGCTCGAGAATAGCCCCACGCAAGCAACAATCTATCCCACGTCTAGAGCTCTGCGCAGCCCTAGCCGGAGCGCACCTAGCCACGCTCATCCAACGTGAGCTCACCATACCGGTGTCTAGAACAACCCTGTGGTCAGATTCCACGACGGTACTCGCCTGGATCAAATCGGACTCATGCAAGTACAAAGTCTTCGTGGGAGTCAGAGTCACCGAGATTCAAGACTTAACCGAAGAGTTAACCGGAGAAACAGAGTGGCGCTACGTTGATACAAAACAGAACCCAGCTGACGTCATCACCCGGGGGATGCCCCTGGATGACCTCACCCGTCGCAATGTCTACAGTGACGGCCCCGCATTCCTAAGACTCCCGGAAGGACAGTGGCCCATGCCTATCCCGAGGGAAGCAAGTCCAGAGGAGGTGGAAATTAAGAAGTCTGTGTTCTGTGGATTGAGCACCGTAGCCTCCACCGACCCTAACATAGACGATTGCACGTCCATAGAGAGTGCACAACAAAGAACATTCCTGCGGTACCACCCGGAGTGCAAGTCCCCCGCTGATATGTCAGCAGCTAACTACGAGGAAGCAGAATTGCTTCTACTGCAGCGAGCCCAGAGAGACTCGTTCCCCGATGAATTGGCCTGTCTACAGGGAGGAAAGCCCGTCCCATCCGACAGCAGATTAATTCACCTGGCCCCCGAGAGCGACGCTCACACCCTCATCAGAGTGGGTGGTCGCCTACGCAGAGCCCCCAATCTACCGGATGACATTAAATACCCGATCGTATTGAACAGCCGACACAAGGTCACAGAGCTGATTATAAAGAAATACGATGAGGATGTACATCACGCAGGAGCAGAAAGAGTCTTCGCGGAAATCAGACGTCGTTACTGGATCCTACAAGGAAGAGAGGCGGTACGACGCTTCCAGCGAACATGTCTAGACTGCCGCAAGTGGCGCGCGCAGCCCAGCATACCAAGGATGGCTGACCTTCCTCCATGTTGCCTCCGAATCGGTGACAAGCCATTCCACTCAACGGGTATGGACTGCTTTGGCCCGCTGCACATAAAGAAAGGAAGAGGAACCGAGAAGCGGTGGGGTATTGTATTCAAATGCATGACCACCAGAGCGATACACATCGAGCTTCTCCCGACCATGAGCACAGACTCATTCCTTATGGCCTTCCGTAGATTCACATCACGGAAGGGAAGACCGTCTACCCTATTGTCCGATCATGGGACAAACTTCAAAGGCGGCGAAAGAGAGCTGAGAGAGAGCTTCCAAGCTATGGGCCCAGAACTTAAGACCCACCTCGCTCCAGCACAGGTTGATTTCCAATTCAACCCCCCAAACGCACCCCACTTCGGTGGCACTTGGGAACGAGAAGTGCGCTCCATAAAGACAGCCCTGTACGCAGTACTTGGGGCCCAGACTGTGGCGGAAGAAGTCCTAATGACAGTCCTCACGGAGATTGAGGGAGTACTTAACTCGAAGCCCCTCGGATATGTCTCCAGTGATGTGGCGGATATCGACCCAGTTACCCCCAACACACTCCTGATGGGGCGGCTAGATCCTGCATTACCACAGACAATGTACCGGCCTGAAGAAGCGAACGGCCGACGAATGTGGAGGTACAGCCAAGTATTAGCCGACAAGTTTTGGAACAGTTTCCTACTGCACTACCTACCGTCTCTACAGACCCGCCAGAAGTGGGTAAAGGAGAGAGACAATTTGACAGAAGGAACAGTCGTCATGATTATTGATCAATCACTGCCCAGAGCTATGTGGCCGGCCGGCCGCGTAAGCAAAGTGATCACCGGTGCCGACGGCAAGGTCCGAGCAGCTGAAGTGCTCGTCCAGGGTCGCACTTACACCCGTCCCGTGGCAAGGCTCATAGAACTGCCTCGACTCCCAGACACAATCGATGATGACCATGACCCTACAACCCTATGACTTTGTGAAGTTGACTGACCACTACAGCAAACCCTTATGTGTAAATAGACAACGCGATTAATCTGTCTCTGTTTAACTGATTAGGTCTGGGACCTATTCAGGGGGTGGCTGTTGTGAAGGGCCAGATTAAACCGAATATATATATTTATTTATATATATATATTTAATTGTATTTGTATATTCTCTAATATTCCCTGATATCCCTTGTATATTCCTTGTACAATATGCATTGAATATCCATTCTAGCCTACTGAACATCCCATAATAGTCTCCATTCTACTATTGGTCGAGACCTTGGTGCCAGGCTGCCATACCTCCCAGACCCAGTTCAAACGTACCGCTCAACATGTACGAACAAGTCCTAGTTCCGCGTAGGAATCTGGCTACCGCACCACTAATGGGACTATTTGTTCATAGTGCGTATATATACTTCGCTACTAAAGTAGGACTTTCTTTTCAGTCCAGTTTCTTACCCTCCAATAGAGTCACAGACGTAAAGCCTCCCCGCGACGCCACGTGTGGGAGTAAGGCCAAGTTCGCCTACCATCGGTATTGAGACATCGTGTATATTGATATTTGAATAGTCATATTTGGCACTATATCGTCGAGTTGGACGTAGTCTATTGAGCTAGTAATAGTCTGTTAATATATAGTGCTTCGTGCGGTGAGAATACTACCGTAGTCAGTACCCCATCGTTTCGGGCAGAGAACTGGCTGCTTACTAGGGGTGGGACGATACATCGATCCAGATCGATACATCGATGTAATTATCAACAATCGAATCGGATCGATGCAATGTAATAAGATCGATTCATATCGATACTCTTATTTTTTAAATCCTGTGGCGAGTCTCATATCCGCCCAAGAACAACAGCAGTAGCTCCGTGTGTGTAGACGTTACAGCATAGCATTCTCCCTTTCTGTGTGTGTGTGTGCGCGCGTCTTTGGAAAGACCAGATGAGGTCAGAGGAGTTTGATGTTTAAATGTTATTTAAACATAAACAATATAATACATAATAAATGTAGGCCTATACATGATCATGCAACATCAACAAATTGTTGTAGGAACGGTTTGGGAGAGGGAGGTTGTGAGTTTTGAGTTCCAAAAAATTTTGCTTAAAGTTTAAAGCTCAATATATAAAAACGTGGCACTTTACAGTGAACAGGAGGTCTATTTGTATTAAAAACAATAGATTGATTTTCCTTTAAATGTCTGGAAGAGCTCAAAAATACAAATGTCAAATGATATTTTCATTACCTTTTTTTTGTTGATCTAAATGTTACTGATTGTGTTAAATGGGCATATGATATCATCTCATATCGATCGCAGGCACCTGAATCTAATCGTATCGTATTGTATCGTGAGAGACTTTGTGATATCGGCAAATATCGTATCGTTGTCCAAAGAATCGATATCGTATCGTATCATGATGAAACTGGTGATTCCCACCCCTACTGCTTACCCAGGGTGGTTGACCCTATGTGAAGCTGCACCCGAGGAGCCCCAGAGCCGACGAGCGAGTGGACCTGTATACCGGATTATTCTACCGACGACAGCCCGCCTTCCCAGGCACGGATTATGCTTTGGATACTTTGATTATTCCATGGATAAAGACCCCCGACACTGCCGTGTGTTGGAACCCCCCCCCCTGGAGAGGACGCAAGGTGAGGAGACGCTCTGCAAGACGAGGTCGCTTCACGTCTCTCCCCCGTGGACCGGAGAGAGCCGGCCCACAAAGAGTCCACCTGCTTTCATCTGTGGTCCAAGGATCGCCGGCGCATTGAACGGCACTACAGTGGGTTCACCTGGGATACCCTTGGCCGGACGAGGCAGCCGGATTCTACCCCCCCCCCCCCTCCTACTCCTGTCGGCTTACAAGCGACCGGATTAACCCCCTCTAGTGTATCTAGTATAATCATTGAAGTATCATTGCTGTTATTCCTTAACTATTCCAGGTCGTATATTTACCACCTGCGCCTTCAGAGATTGGACATTCTCTATTGATATACCGACGAATACTCCTTGCCATAAAAGTGCATACTATTTCAATTCATAAATGTAATTAAGTGATTAAGTGCTTATTCTACACACCATCGCTGTGTAGAAATAAAGACCTGTTTCTAATTCGTACATTTGTGTTGGATCCGTTTCATCTACGTGAGAGTGTTCATGATAATATATTTATGCCGTGTACTGGGTGGCCGAATATTAAGTACAAAGGTAGTGGTAGTAAGTATCATATCTAGTAATACAGTCAGGGAATTGTACCCCTCAGTTACAAACGCGTTTAACCTTTACACACATTTCAAAACGTTTTCATTCACTGTCAAAACCTCCATCGCGCCCTGTGCTATCTCTGTTGTGTCTTCAATCGGAATTCAAAACAAACACCCTCGCCGGCAGTGTGCTATCCTTAACCACCATTCTATCACCGTCTTCTAAACCAAGCCATGCACATTTCGCTCTCTCTGACCCGGCACCGTTTTAGCTGTGGTCATCTCCCCCCATGTTGTTAATTTGATTGTTTACTATAAAACAAACTGAAACTGGACACAAGCCCTCTGTCTGGCTTTTTGTGTCATCCTTTTAACATGAACATGTATTATTAATGTACCTTGCGCCGCAGTACCATGTACAAAATGTTAATAAAGTGTGAGGAAACAAACTGGAGACTTCAGCACAGGATAAACTAGGGATGGGCAAAAATTATCCAGATCGACCGATCACATGATATGTACTCGAGTACTCGCGGAGGAAAACGCTGTGTTTTAGACTTTTATTTTGAAGCCCACCGCTCCGTATTTTCCGGTGTTCTAGACTTTTATTTTGAAGCCCACCGCTCCGTCTTTTCCGGTGTTGTAGACTTTTATTTTGAAGCCCACTGACCGGACCGGAAGTATTCGTGTCACTCTGGTCCCTGTTCCTATCTCCTCGTGGCTCACGGCGGCCATCTTGTCTGCTCAAGTTTTGTTGACATTTCCCCTCATCTCATCTGTCTCTGTGCCTAATGGCTATTGTCTCAAACAAACGGCCCGTGCTCCCTCTCTCTGTGCCCGTTGCCTATCTTATCAGCTTGTTGATGTTCTGGCTAGGAATGTAAACATTCTGCCCTGCTAACACGGTCTTCAAAACAAACAATCTGCCTATCTGCACTGTCGCCTATTTACTCACCTCGCCATAGCAATGACAGACCCTGCCCCTCTTCTGGTTACTAGGTGCCGCTGCCATGACAACTGTTTATAACCTTTCACACCATTAAACGTTTCATTAAGATGAGCCTCTCTCCCTCCTGCTCTGGGCCTACACTCTCTTATCTATGTGTTCTTCCAAGGAATTCAAAACATTCTCTCGCTGGATATACTCTGATACTCTGATAATTTGGTTCTAAAGATACTATCCCACACCCACTTCTATCCCAAAACTACGTATTGCAGCTTTACGTTAACTTGAGTGGTTTGTCTTGTTCTATCATAGTTACTATTAACCCTTGCCATAATTGGAGTGCGCCCCCTAACTTTTGATTGTAAGGTCTGACATTGACCAAATTTGATATGCATGACCTTGGTAGGCTCTAGGTCAACTCCTGAAAAGGGGGTCAATGTCAGACCTTGCAATCAAAAGTTAAGGGGGCGGGATCCGATTATGGCAAGGCCTATTATTAGTTTTATCCCTTGCCATAATCGGAGTGCGCCCCCTTAACTTTTGATTGCAAGGTCTGACATTGACCAGACTTGATATGCATGACCTTGGTGGGCTCAAGGTCAACTCCTGAAAAGGGGGTCAATTTAAACTTGTTGAGTCGCATGTTTTGTTCTATCATAGAACCATAGTTACATTTAAACTTGAGTGGCATGTTTTGTTCTCCACTCGCTCTGTTCCCTCTGCCCTGCCTCTGAAAGCCCACAACTAGGAGGGACAGCCTTTCAGGTCCAACACATGACTGCACCACACTGCTTACAATATGTAAGGTACATTTTATTTGTTTCCTTATTGTACTTTAACCCTCACCTCAACCTTTCTAGGGAAATAGGATGTGCTGCCCCTGGATTTTTGCTTGCCTGTTCTGGTTGAGAATCTGACTGCTGTCTTTGTATCTTCCACTTGTGGTACTGGTTCATTTGTTGGAAGGGTAGGGACATTAATTTTATTAATTAATTAATTTACCAGGGACAATGCACCTTAATTAATCAACATTTTCAGTTTCCACATAAATGTACTGGAGTTTGCCAATAATGAGTTCATTTTCATCCCTAGTCTCTGCCTCACATGCTTGTCTTTTCTGGTGTGAAGGAAACGCACACGAACAGATACTATAGAAATGTGACCATTAATTTGCTACTGTCTGTTTTAGTAAACTTTAGAGCATATTGCTTTTGACACTGGTGGTGTTCTGCTTATCACCTGTTGAAATGCACGTGTGGCTGCTGGCTGTAAGGATGATTTTCATGCTGCCATAGTGAAGCGTCTCTATTTATTAGTTTATAAACCAAATATACATTGAAAAACTCTCTGATTCCCCCCCCCCCTATGATTCTAATAACCCCAGAATCATAAATCATTATTTGGTTTCTCAATTAATTATACCCAAAGATAGGCCCCCTCCTGGTTGTCATGCGACGCGCTGTCATGACAAACGCGTTTAACCTTTACACACATTTCAAAACGTTTTCATTCACTGTCAAAACCTCCATCGCGCCCTGTGCTATCTCTGTTGTGTCTTCAATCGGAATTCAAAACAAACACCCTCGCCGGCAGTGTGCTATCCTTAACCACCATTCTATCACCGTCTTCTAAACCAAGCCATGCACATTTCGCTCTCTCTGACCCGGCACCGTTTTAGCTGTGGTCATCTCCCCCCATGTTGTTAATTTGATTGTTTACTATAAAACAAACTGAAACTGGACACAAGCCCTCTGTCTGGCTTTTTGTGTCATCCTTTTAACATGAACATGTATTATTAATGTACCTTGCGCCGCAGTACCATGTACAAAATGTTAATAAAGTGTGAGGAAACAAACTGGAGACTTCAGCACAGGATAAACTAGGGATGGGCAAAAATAATCCAGATCGACCGATCACATGATATGTACTCGAGTACTCGCGGAGGAAAACGCTGTGTTTTAGACTTTTATTTTGAAGCCCACCGCTCCGTATTTTCCGGTGTTCTAGACTTTTATTTTGAAGCCCACCGCTCCGTCTTTTCCGGTGTTGTAGACTTTTATTTTGAAGCCCACTGACCGGACCGGAAGTATTGTTGTGTGATTATCCTAGCAAAACCTATGCGCGGACCACTTGTCTCTTGTCTCGCCCGGTCCTGTGTTTTTGAGCTAATGATAAAACAAATGTTGAGATTGTTGGTGAACAACTAACTTTAGGTAGTTGTATTGGGGAGAGGTGATAACAACCCCTGCGTTTATAAAAAAAATAATGCCACCTAGACGGTCTCGACTAGGAACATGCATGGATCAAGCCTGTTCTAAATAAATCTGATAGGGTTTTTTTTTCCCCAATGGAAATATCTAATGAGATTCGTTCAACCAGAATAATGAGAATATTTCAACCAAAATAATGAGAATATTTCAACCAAAATAACGAGAATATTTCAACCAAAATAATGAGAATATTTCAACCAGAATTGTTCATCCCCTGTCACAACGTGCCTGTATGTAACCATGTGTGTGCGCTATACTCTGCCTGCCATCATCATGTCCTCAGGTCGATGCCTCCCCACCGTGCGTCCAGTCAATGCATTGTGCCTTTTTCCTCTCAAATTCTTCCCTATAGGCACAATCCTTATGCCAATGACCGTCCTGGCCGCATATAAAACAAACACCAACAGGTTTGCGCTGCCTCTTTCTCGGGATGCCCCTCGGGATGCTCTGCCCAAGCTGTGAGACAGTTCTCACCAGGGCTAACTGTGATTGTCCGACCGTTGTTATCAGCGACAATTGTGACCGCTCCGTCAGCTCCTGAGTATGCAGCCTCAGCATCTCTAATTGCCTGGCCAATTTATCTGCTGTTATTGATCCAGCCCCGTGTGTGGCCGTTGACACAGGCCAGACCGTTGCGGGTGGTGGTCGCTCCGGAGTTGATGGTCGTCGGCGAGGCCGTTGACGTGGCGGGACAGCCGGTGACGCACACCGAAAGGCACCGAGCCCGGAGTCAATCCCCGGGCACACCGCCGTGGGAGAAGAGAAAGAGAAGTGTTAGCTTCTTCCCTCACACCCCCACAGGCTGCTCCCTGCTCCTCTAAATTGTCCACATCCTCCATTCTTTAACACGCTTCCTTTTTCTTAACAGACAAAAACAAAACAAAACAAAAATAAAATTATGTGGCCCCCAAAAAATTTGTTTCCTCTAAGCACCCGGGGGAAAAAAAGCTCTGTGAAACAGCGTATTAACAACGCCCTATCCTATTTATTTTCAGAAAAACTGCAGTTTGACCAGATAGGTGGTAGAAACTAATCACACAACACAGCACCTGTCTCTCCTCTTGGTATTCCCCGCGCACGGACTCACTTCCCGCCTCCTTGTGAAAGAAAAACAACCCAAAAAAAACAGAATCAGTGCCTAAAAGATAACCCACGCCTTGTGTCTAAATAGTGGGACTTATTGCATGAACTCCTGTAATTCCCAACATGCTCACAGTACACTTTGCACACGCCTACAATATCGGATACAAATGTAATTCTCGCTAATTACCAGAACGTACCCTTTAAATCCAAGTGATCAGAGGAAAACAAGAGGGTTACACACCACACAAAAAGAAAAACTATGTTCTAATGTTAGACACCCTCTAGACCCAGAACCCCAAAAATAACTTCAAACTCCCACTCGCATCCCCATAGGTTTACCTGTCAGAGTTGACAAGACAGTCGTAGACAGGCGTCCCTTCTCCTTGTTTTTTTCCCTCTGAGGATTTGAGGCAAGAGATATTATTTCTCCCCTGGACTGCTCGTCGGCAAACACCACTCTGTGTCATTCGCTGTCTGGTCAACATAGACGCCCTAATCTAATCGTAACCTAACTACTTTATAGATGCAAAACAAAACCGCTTTAAACAGAATGCCAACAGCTCACCGAATGTTCCCCACGCGTTCCCAAGGTTCAAGCCGGAGGTGACAGCCAAACGGACGGCACAGACTGTTCTCTCCCCCCCCCCCCCCCCCCCCCAGTGCGCGGAGGAGTTTGAGACAGGGAAGCGCTTCCCTGGAAACCCAAGATTCACCCTGTCCGCAGAGCCCGTTCCGCGGCCACCTCGACTCCCATCGCTTTAAAATCTAATAAACTAGTTAAAAAAAATATCCCATAATTTCACTCGTCGCCATCTGTAATGGGAAATATTAAAGGACTAAACGATGAGCCGTTTACAAATCATTCTGAGTCATTATTTATAATAAGAAGAAAGTTTATTAACAATAAGAAGAAAGGTTATTTCACCGTGGCCACGTCTGAAAGGACAGTCTATAGTCAGAGACAATATGTTAACCCACTAGCGTCTGGCCATAGACTGACCCAGAGCGCTGTTTCAGACATATGTTAAATACACAGTTGTCAGTCATAACATAATATCAGATATGATGATGAAGGTAAACAAAAATGGTTCTCAGTCACTGGGAACAACAACAACTTTGTTATCAAATCAAATCAAATCAAATCAAATTTATTTATAGGGCCCGACAACACACGTTAATGTCCCCATGGGCCGTACAGGTCTTCTTTAAACAAGTCAAGAAGACAACATAACAATAAGTCAAGAACAGAACAAGAACACCATAGGGTCCAAACATTTTTTAGATGAATGCAAATAAATGAAAGAATGCAAGCACTCCCAGACATACCCCACGCGAAGGTAAGGAAAAACTCACTAAAACCTATAGTGAAAAAAAGCTCCACAGGCAATGTGGAGGAGAGAAACCTTAGAAGGGCCGTTCAAGGGGGGATCTCCCTTCTTAGATGTCGGTGATAGTAGTGTTGCAGACGGACAGTTGGTAAGCATGCACTCATGTGTGTGGTGAAACACAGATGAGTGCATGCAATAGCAACTGTACATTTTGAAAAATTAAAGATAGAGCTAATAGCGATAGCAACTGAACATTTTGAAAGATTAAAGATAGAGTTGATAGCGGATCTATTTGAGGCACAGGGGCGGCGCAAGAGGGTCACGTCCTCCCCGTCTTAGTCACGGGACATTCAACACTCCGGTCGTTGCTCAGGGACAGCCGGAGACAGGGGGAAGGGGGGTGGCGCAGAGAGGGTCGCGAACTCCCCGACATCATCGCGGGACATCCGGCACTCCGGTCACCACTACGAGACCTCCGAAGACAGGGGGGCACGCAGAGGGGGTCGCAATCTCCCGGCCTTCGTCACGGGACGTCCAACACTCCGGTCAACACTCCAGGACAGCAAGTCATAGGAAGACAGGGAGACGGGACAGGCGTTAGACAGCTCATGAGATTGTAGTAGGCGGACATAGCAATAGATACAAGTGGTAGGCATATATGTGAATGGAGTAGATATATGAAGTAAGCGTATTATGTGAATAGAATAGAAGTACTTAACCCAGCAATGAAACCGTGTTGACTGTTAATCTGTTAACAGTCTGTTAATCAGTTGACAGGACCACGGACAGACGGCGGTGAATAACTGATCCAATGCCTCGGAGGTGCATGTAGAGCAGTCACTACAAGCTTGGCCAAGACCCCGAGGCATCCATCACCTTGGTCAGCGCCAGGAGACGGGTACTCAGAGAGAAGGGGGAGGGAGGGGGGGGGGGGGGGAGAGGGGGGGGGGGGAAGAGTTAGAGAGTTCCCATGTTTGTGGTGCTGCAAAGGAGCAGACATGTAGTACCCTGTAGTGCCATGTAGTACCCCGTAGTGCCATGTAGAACCCTATAGTACCCCATAGTGCCATGTAGTACCCCGTAGTATCCTGTAGTACCCTGTAGTGCCATGTAGTACCCTGTGGTGCCATGTAGAGCTATGTAAGCCATGTAGTACCCTGTAATGCCATGCAGTACCAAGTAGTACTCTGTGGTACCATGTAGTACCCTGTACCCTAACTAAACTACCCTATAGTAAACTACCCAGTGGTACCATGTAGTACCCTGTACCATAACTAAACTACACAGATTAATCTAAAGGTCAGTCCCCGACCAGGTGAGATCAAGGTAGGTTGAAGGAGAGAGAGAAAAGATGAGTCTTAAGCAGGGATTTAAAAGCTTCGACAGAGCAGGCGCCCCTGATGACGGCAGGTAATTTGTTCCACAGGTAGGGAGCGTGGTAGACAAAGGCTCTGTGGCCGGCGGATTTCTTTTTAACCCTAGGGGTCGATAGAACCCCCGCATTTTGTGAGCGCAGAGCACGAGCGGGCGAGTATCGGGAGATGAGATCAGATAGATAGAGCGGTGCAAGCCCATTTAAAATTTTGTAGGTGAGGAGTAGCACTTTAAAGTCAGAGCGGGCTTGGATAGGAAGCCAATGTAGGGCGGACAA
Organism: Notolepis coatsorum; assembly: GCF_963971535.1. NCBI lineage: Eukaryota > Metazoa > Chordata > Actinopteri > Aulopiformes > Paralepididae > Notolepis > Notolepis coatsorum. Next base: position 177,705,568 of record NC_140168.1, on the reverse strand, counting down.
AACTGGTGTGATGTGATCAAATTTTCTAGTTCTAGTTCCGTAGTATCCGTGCAGCCGCATTTTGCACGAGTTGAAGATTTTTGATGCTTGAATTAGGTAAGCCTGAAAAAAGTGCATTACAGTAGTCCAGACGTGATGAGACAAAAGCATGAATCAGGGTTTCAGCATCAGCCAGAGTTAAAATGGGGCGTATTTTTGCGATATTACGAAGATGGAAGAATGCAATTTTGGTGACATTTTTTATATGTGCATTAAATGAGAGGGAGGAATCAAAAATGACTCAGAGGTTTTTTATGGTGGAGCTCTGGGATACATGACAGGTATCAAAGTTGAGGGAGATGTCCTGAAACAGGCCTCTGTGGTTTGGGGGGCCAACAATTAACATCTCAGTTTTATCTGCATTAAGGAGTAGAAAGTTTTGCGACATCCATTTTTTGACGGCAAGCAAGCAGGCCTCAAGGTTTTGTAGTTGGGAGGAATCATTTGGCTTAATAGGTATATATAATTGGGTGTCATCAGCGTAAAAATGAAAGTTTATGCCAAATTTGCGTATGATATCGCCGAGGGGTAGCATGTAAATCGAAAATAGCAAAGGGCCCAGGACAGAGCCTTGTGGGACACCACATTGCACTGGGAGGGTCTCAGATGTTAAATCATTATAGACCATGCAGTGTGTTCTATCAGTTAAATAGGATCATTTAAACCAAACTAGTGCGAGACCCCGAATGCCAACATGGTTCTCAAGCCGACCTAGAAGAATCGAGTGATCGATAGTGTCAAAGGCTGCACTGAGATCAAGCAATAAGAGCACAGAGGTGAGGTTTGAGTCAAGAGAGAGCAGTAAGTCATTTGTGACTTTGGTAACCGCCGTTTCGGTGGAGTGTAAGGCTCTAAAGCCAGATTGAAATGATTCATTAAGATTATTGTTTGATAAATGGTCAGTAAGTTGCGTTGTGACTTGGGGGGATGTGTTCTTAAAGAGACATACACACATTAACCAGTCAAGCTGGTCATACTGAAAGTCAAGCTGTATAACATGATATCTCAACACAGATCTATAAGAACATGATAATATATTCCACGACAGGACCAACTCCAGTTCTAATGCCAGTACCTTGGTCAAGAGACCAACTCCAGCTGTAATGCCAGTACCTTGGTCAAGAGACCAACTCCAGTTGTATTGCCAGTACCTTGGTCAAGAGACCAACTCCAGTTGTAACGCCAGTACCTTGGTCAAGAGACCAACTCCAGTTGTAATACCAGTACCTTGGTCAAGAGACCAACTCCAGTTGTATTGCCAGTACCT